>NC_086445.1:861715578-862008078 GCF_028390025.1 Pseudophryne corroboree | reverse complement strand
TGTGTGCGGTGCACGCAGTCCCCTGGGTCCAGAGGGGGCCCACACCGCACACACTGCACCCATTTCTTCTATACTCACCTTTCCGGTGTCCATTGGTGACTGTGTGTGGGCCCCCTCCTCTCCAGTAGCCGTCACCGCCGCCCATTTTTTCGGAGTCCTGCGCATGTGCTGTAGACTCTGGCACTGTGCCAGAGTCTCAGTGCTGAGAGCGGTATCAGCGACAGCTACAGGAGAGGTCTGCACACGGAGTCTGCACACGGGTCCCCTCCTCTCTAGAAACGCCTGTGGTCCCGCTGTTACACCAGCAGACCATAGTGTCGTATGGGTGTGGGGAAGGTTGGGGCAACATTACATCACTGCTGTTTTGCAGAACAGAGCAGCAGGTGAATCCTTAATAGATACCGTGCACATGCAGGGAGGTGAGTCTTGGGGAAGCCCCGCTACTTGGGGAGCACTGGGCATGATCCCAACACCTGGAAGGTAAGTAGGCTAATCCTCCCCTCCTACCCACCTAACCGTCCACTTCCCCCTGCAGCCTAATCCTCTTAGGTGGTGCCTAAACCTAACCCCTTCCCCCTCCTCGCAGCCCAAAACTAACCCTCCCTTCCGCGCAGCCTAACCATAACCCTCCCTGGTGGTGCCTTTTCAGGGGGCGTGGCCTCATGACAGGAAAAAAAATACAGTTTTTATTTATTTATTTTAAGCACCTTCCTGGCCATACTGCAGCCCAACACACAGCAGTGTCTGGTGGGCTGAGGAGAAGAGATGCAGCTGTTGTTGCTTGGAAAAGGCGAGCGGTACCTGGGCACCTCGATTAGACCTGGGTATTTAGTACCCTCCCCCTCTCTGCACCGTTGCCTAATCCTAACCCCCTTCCCCACAGCCTAACCATAACCGCCAACCCGCAGCCTAAAACTAACCCCCCACCCCTGCCCCCGAGCGGCCTGACCCTGAGGAGCCCTGGCATACTTACGTTACGGATGCCAGCAGTCAGTATTCCTACACCAGCATGTTGATCCATGGGGGGATTCTGGTGTCGGTATTTATATACATAAACTGTAGCAATAACAGGTGAACATAAACTGCAATAGATATTAAAATAGGATTGGAAAACAAAACTTTTAAAACAAAACAGTCAGATAGCAACAATGTCTAAGCTCTTTTGAGAATGAATAGCTTGTGTGAAGATAAGAAACTGCGAGCATAGGTGGTCATTCCGAGTTGTTCGCTCGCTAGCTGCTTTTAGCAGCATTGCACACGCTAGGCCGCCGCCCTCTGGGAGTGTATCTTAGCTTAGCAGAAGTGCGAACGAAAGATTAGCAGAACTGCTACTAAATATTTTCTTGCAGTTTCTGAGTAGCTCCGGACCTACTCCTAGATTGCGATCAGCTCAGTCCGTTTAGTTCCTGGTTTGACGTCACAAACACGCCCTGCGTTTGTCCAGCCACTCCCCCGTTTCTCCAGACACTCCCACGTTTTTCCCTGACACGCCTGAGTTTTTTAGCACACTCCCGGAAAACGCTCAGTTACTACCCAGAAACTCCCCTTTCCTGTCAATCATTCACCGATCAGCAGTGCGACTGAAAAGCGTCGCACGAACACCAGCAAATCTACTAAGTTTTGTGTTAAATAACTTAGCGCATGCGCTCTGCGTACCATGTGCATTTAGCAACAAATCGCAGCATAACGAAAATCGTCAATGAGCGAACAACTCGGAATGATCACCATAGTAACAAACAGACTTGGTGCCTCCTTATCCTACACTGTCCCTGTTCTCTCAATACTGCTGTCAAATGTCCTCTTTACACTGCTACTGTGCCAGTGTTTCCCTGCCTTACCAGTGTTACCATTCTCTGTGCTCTCTGAGGCCGAAGACACTGAAAGGAGGCAGTATGTGGGTTTGGTTGCCTGCAGTGGTTGTGCTTGTGGTGTTTCCCTCCCTTGCCAGCGTCACCAGTCTCTGGGGTCTGTTCATAGAGCCTAATTCAGAGTTGATCGCAGCAGCAAATTTGTTAGCAGTTGGGCAAAATCATGGGGGTCATTCCGAGTTGTTCGCTCGCTAGCTGCTTTTAGCAGCGTTGCACACGCTAGGCCGCCGCCCTCTGGGAGTGTATCTTAGCTTAGCAGAATTGCGAACGAAAGATTAGCAGAATTGTGAAAAGAAATTTCTTAGCAGTTTCTGAGTAGCTCCAGACCTACTCACAGATTGCAATCAGCTCAGGCCGTTTCGTTCCTAGTTTGACGTCACAAACATGCCCTGCGTTCGGCCAGCCACTCCCCCGTTTCTCCAGACACTCCCGCGTTTTTCCCTGTCACGCCTGCGTTTTTCCGCGCACTCCCAGAAAACGGCCAGTTTCCGCCCAGAAACACCCACTTCCTGTCAATCACACTCCGATCACTTCAACGATGAAAAATCTTCGTTCGGACGTGAGTAAATCTACTAAGTTTTGTGCTAAAATACTAACCGCATGCGCACTGCGTACCATGCGCATACACATTTTTGCCTTAATCGCTCCGTTGTGAAAATTGGCAAAGAGCGAACAACTCGGAATGGCCCCCCATGTGCACTGCAGGTGGGCAGATGTAACATGTGCAGAGAGAGTTAGATTTGGGTGGGGTGTGTTCAAACTGAAATCTAAATTGCAGTGTAAAAATAAAGAAGCCAGTATTTACCCTGCACAGAAACAAAATAACCCATGCAAATCTAACTCTCTCTGCACATGTTATATCTGCCCCACCTGCAGTGCACATGGTTTTGCCCAACTACTAACAAATTTGCTGCTGCTATCAGATCTGAATTACCCCCATGAAGCAGTGAATAGTGTATAGAAGTGAGCCAGTGGAGAAGTTGCCCATGGCAACCAATCAGGATTGAAGTAACATTTATAATTTGCATACTATACAATTGTACGGGGCAGTTGGTTGGTTGCCATGGGCAACTTTTCCACTGTCTCACTTCTCCACACTTTTCACTGCTTCATGAATAGACCCCTCTGTGCTTTCTGAGGCAGGAGTCGGGAGACACTGGAAGGAGCCAGAATGTGGGTTTGGTTGTCTGTAGCGGTTGCACTTGTGGTGCTTCCCTCCCTTGCCAGCGTTACCAATCTCTGTTCCCTGCTGTGACCAGGAGCCGGGAGAGCATGGATATTGTCAGCTTGGAGTTTGCAGTCCGCAGCATTGGTTAGCTCAGGGGTGGGCAATTATTTCAGCTGGGGGGCCGCTTAACACTTCCAGCGAATATTCGAGGGCCACACACAAAATACTCAAAAAGAGATCCCTTTTTACACATTACGGAAGACAGCGTCCCCTTTTTACACATTACGGCAGACAGCGCCCCCGTTTTTACACATTACGGCAGACAGCGTCCCGCTTTATACATTACGGCAGACAGCATCCCGTTTTTACACATTACGGCAGACAGCGCCCCGTTTTTACATATTACGGCAGACAGCGTCCCCTTTTTACACATTACGGCAGACAGCGCCCCCCTTTTTACACATTACGGCAGACAGTCCCTACCCCCTGTCCCCCCCTCCCCTAAACCCATATTGCAGTTTTTAACTCCCCTCCCTCCCCACCCCTAAACCTACATGGCAGCTTAAGCAGTGATCCAGGGGCTGGCTGGACAAGGGGTTTACCTGTTTGTCACAGTGGCAGACGATCCCCGCTGTCCGATGATCTGCGCTGCTGCCGGCCGGAGTCACTGCTGATGTGGCCTCTCCTGCTCCCGCTCGCTGCCCGCCGCTTCCTCTCCTCACTGGCCGCCGCTTCTCGGCCGCCGCTCCTGCTCACTGCAGTGCCCGCCCCCGTGCCTCCCAGCGCATGATAACAGAGGAAATCCCGGTCAGCTGACCCTGTGACGTGACCGGGATTTCCTCAGCGGCGCCGCGTCTGAGAGCAGTGCAATGATAAGCGGCATGTCGGGCCGCTTGTCATTGCACTCTGGTGGGGCACAGCGGGCCAGCCAGGATCGGTCCGCGGGCCGCCTGTTGCCCACCCCTAGGTTAGCTCCTAGTCAAACCAACATGCTGATTCCTTCCAGTGTCTCCCCAGCTCCTGCACATCAGTAACCTGATCCCCCCCCCCTCTCTGTTTTGATATCTATTACAGTTTATGTTCATGTTATTGCTACAGTTCATCTTACACTACACATAGGGGAGAATTCTATTAGCCCCATTAATTTACCCCCCCACCAATAATGCATTCATCATTTTGCACTGTATCATTTTACTTGAAATGCTTTTTTACACTGTGCAGGTTTGAGCGCACCATATACTATTGCATCACAGACACATTAACGTGTTTGGGGTAATGGAGAGGTCACATACCATCACTATCATAATGAACAGGCCATCTCACCATAAGGATGGAGAGGGTGACCTTCTGGTGCCCCGCCGGCTTGCTCTAATCAAATAACTGGAGACGAGACTTGTAATTTTGTGCAAAGAATAAATGGTCACAGCTTTATTTCCACCTAATACCAAAAACACACCATTGCAGGGTAAAAAGGAGAGGAAGCGGTGCACGGCTCTCCCGCTGTTTAGAGAAACGCCTGGGGCGTGCCTTACGCCGCCTTACCGGCAACGGCCACGCCCCCTCCCCGCCTGAGGCGTACCCGGCCCGCCCTTGCGGGCCGACGGACCACGCCCCCTGCGCTGGGGGACCAGCTACCATGCGCATAACACCCTACCACGGCGCGCAACCCGTATGGCCCCTGCCGCATTTAGCTGGAACCAGGCGTACGGCCTACTAATTGGTGACTTATGCGAGGCATTCTGACAATCCCCCCTTACCATGCCTTGTGCACCGCTGCTTCCCCGCAACCCGCTGTGACAAGAAAATACAAACGATTTACACCAAACCATGTTTATTGCGATAAAACAAAACACCGTAATAACTTTTCACAACGTGTCATTTGTAAGCAAGTGATGAAAAAAAAAAAAAAACTGCCTAAGTCCTGCGCTCCCTTGGCCCATACCCCTGTCCTAGCTACTACCGACCCTGTTCCTTGCCAACTCAGGGCGGGTGGGTGGACTTCCTTTCCTGTGTGGGGAAAATGGAGCTATTAACTCCCTCCCCCCCGGCTGCTGCTTTTATCTGCCTCTCCCTCCTCACCCCCCCCCCCCCCCGCCTCTGGGCCGCACCTTTTACTGGCCCAGGGCTCCCTGCAGGTGATGCAAAGGGGAGGGGGTCCCGCCTCTCTGTAGCCAACCCCCCCTCCCCCGGCGTTCGCGCCTTCGGGCCGCCCGGCACCCCTCCTCCTTATCCTGCTGCGGCGCCATTGCTGCCCCCTTCGCCCCTGTAAGGATGGAGAGGGTGACCTTCTGGTGCCCCGCCGGCTTGCTCTAATCAAATAACTGGAGACGAGACTTGTAATTTTGTGCAAATAATAAATGGTCACAGCTTTATTTCCACCTAATACCAAAAACACACCATTGCAGGGTAAAAAGGAGAGGAAGCGGTGCACGGCTCTCCCGCTGTTTAGAGAAACGCCTGGGGCGTGCCTTACGCCGCCTTACCGGCAACGGCCACGCCCCCTCCCCGCCTGAGGCATACCCGGCCTGCCCTTGCGGGCCGACGGAACACGCCCCCTGCGCCGGGGGACCAGCAACCATGCGCATAACACCCTACCACGGCGCGCAACCCGTATGGCCCCTGCCGCATTTAGCTGGAACCAGGCGTACGGCCAACTAATTGGTGACTTATGCGAGGCATTCTGACAATCCCCCCTTACCATGCCTTGTGCACCGCTCCTTCCCCGCCACACGAGGTCCCAGCGACCTGCGGACCGAAGCCCCACCCTGCGCTACCACCGCAAACCCTCCAACGCATCCTGCAACGCATTGTTGAAGATATCAAGGCCTATGTCCGACAGGTGCACCCCATCGTGCCTGTAAAAACCCTCACATCTCCCTGCAAGGTCATTGTGGTGTATAACGCTTCCCCCGTTGGCTGTGACCACTTTACCGATGGCCGCATTGACTTTCTTCCTAGCTCTGTCTATTCCGTGCCCTGACCTAGCCCCCCTCCAGGCTAGTCGCGGGATAATTTTTGACCAGACTATGCGCACGTTGCTCCACCGCCCTTTTATCCAGGCAATGTCCTCCCTGGCCTGCCTGATCAGGTCTAGCGACTTTGTTTTCCCGATATCGTTTCCCCCAAGGTGCAACACCAACACGTCGGGCTTTCCCAATGCCCGCTCGGCTTTGAGCCAGGCCTCCCTGGCCTGCTCCCATACCATGCCCCTGTTGCCCAGCCAAAAAACTGCTGCCTCTTCTCGCCTCATCCCCAGCTGGCGCCCGTATGGTCTTTTTGCGGCCCGTGCCGCTGCCCAGAATATGTATGAATGGCCGAAGATCCAACACCGCTTCCCGGCGATTCCTGCGAAGATTAGAGGAAGCGGGGAGGGGGGGGGGGGAGGGGGGTGTTAGGACAGTTGTCAATTCCTTCTATTGCGGCGGCGCCCTGGCCACCGGCCTGACGTAAGATTTGTAACTGTTTGACTTCCACCCCCCTTTCCCCTTTATCTCTTCGGCTGAGCATCCCTGGCTTGCGGCGGATGTTGCCGCGCCGATCCTAAATGAGTGGGTTCCGAACTTCCTCGGGTTCCAGCCTAACTCCTTGATGCATTTTTTAAATATGGCTGTGAACTGGAACCTGGTAAGTGCCGCCTGATCCACATGAATAAGGAAATTCTCGCCCCCTTTTGGCCTGACCTCCAAAAATTTTTGTACCGCCTCGATTGGACAGACTGTTGTGTCCGGGTGCCTGCCCAACTGGACCCATCTTCCCTTCCCTATCTGGTCCGTTTTTGACTTGTGAATTTTGCACAAGACCGCGCCCTGCGAGGCCGCTACGTTTTTTACCAACAGGCCTGTTCCGGTGGCCGTTTTTGACTGCGCTACCAGCTCCCCGACCCTAAATGCTCTGCTAAACGCCATGATAAACGCTGCTTTAAACAGTGTTTCCTCGTACTCTCCGCTACATACTTTCGCCACTATGTGAATAATGCTCTTAAGCCTCTCTATGGTTACTGGCTCCCGGGAGTCCGGTCTCCGTATCTCCGCTCTGGCCCATCCCTTCATCACTGTGCGCACTACGAATGCCTTAGTTAGGTCCTCTTTCCCTAGCAACTTTGAAAAGAAAGATACCCCTGCCAGCCTGGTGTTTGCCACTGCCCTTGATGCTCCCTCCTCCTTACTCTTGCCTAAGAATTCCAACAATTGCTGCAGGGGCGCCTGGCCCTCTGAGCTTACATTCCCCTGGAACTGCTGCCATTTCTCCCATGCTGCCACGTACGCTTTCCAGGTCTTTGGCGCCAGGGACCTTTCCACCAGCTCGTTCAAACAGGCTCGGCTATCTGCCAAAGATGAGAAGGGCATGTTAAACCTTGGCCCCGCGCGAACGGCGCTGCCGCCCTAAACACCTCCCATTTCTGATGTGACAGCGCGTCTGCGATAACGTTCTCGACTCCTGGCACATGCTTTGCCCTGAATGTGATGTTGTGCCTCAAGCATGCCGCTACCAACCACCTCAGCAACCTAATCACCGGTGCGGACGAGGCAGATTGGCTGTTTATGCCCTGTACCACACCCATATTGTCGCACCAAAACTGTATGAACTTATTCTCTAGCCTGCGGCCCCAAACCTCTACGGCTACCACTATAGGAAACAACTCCAAAGCTGCCAAGTTCTTAGTAAAACCGCTGTCCTTCCACCTTTGCGGCCATTCTTCTGCGCACCACTCTCCCTGCAAGTACGCTCCGAAGCCTATGGCTCCTGCTGCGTCTGTGAACAGCTGCAGTGCATGGTTTGGCGATATCTTGCTCGGCCACATGCGTACCCCGTTAAACTGTTTCAAGAAATCCTGCCATACTAACAAATCTTCCTTCAATTCCCCGCTGATGCGGATGAAGTGATGTTTCTTCCTCACTCCCGCTGTTGCCCTTTCCATACGTCGCTTGAAAATCCGCCCCATAGGGATTACGCGACAAGCAAAATTCAGCGACCCTAGCAATGACTGCAACTGGCCCAAGGTAACTGACTTCGCTTGGGCGCATGCACTGATCTCTCGCTCCAACTTTTCGATTTTTTCTGTTGGCAACCGGCACTCCATCTTCTCTGTGTCGATCTCTATACCTAGGTAAGAGATAACCTGTTTTGGGCCCTCAGTTTTCTCCCCCGCAATGGGGACTCCGAACTCGTTCAGCATCTTTGTAAGCTCTTGCAGCAACTGCGCGCACTGCCCAGACTGAGCTGGGCCTGCCAGCAAGAAATCGTCCAGGTAGTGCGCTACTGCCCTACAGCCTGTCCGTGCTTCCAAGCACCAGTGCAAGAAGGAGCTGAAAATTTCGAATAACGCGCAAGATATTGCGCATCCCATAGGCAAACATTTGTCCACGAAATATTGGCCCTCAAACTGGAAACCCATAAGGTAAAAACTGTCCGGATGCAGGGGGAGTAGCCTGAACGCTGACTTGATGTCCAGCTTCGCCAACAAGGCCCCTTTCCCTTGCCTCCTAACCATTTTTATCGCATGGTCAAACGACTGATATTGCACCGAGCACTGTTCCACGTCCAGGGCATCATTAACCGATGCCCCCTCCGGGAAAGATAGGTGTTGAATAAGTCTGAACTTTCCCGGTGCTTTCTTGGGAACTAACCCCAGCGGTGACACTACCAAATTTTCAATTGGGGGGGCCGCGAATGGCCCGGCCATCTTGCCCATCTCCAATTCTTTTCCAATTTTCTGTCGCGCCACCTGCGGCTGCTCCCTGATGGAATGAAGGTTCCTATTGCGGTCGCCCGGAAGGACGTCCCGTCTTACTGGGATCTTGAACCCTACTCTAAAACCCTCCTGCAACCGCTGGGCTTCTAAACGCTTGGGGTACCTGGCTAGCCATGCCTGCATACCCTCCAGCCTCACTGGGCTACTTGCCTTTGACAGGCACAAGCGCTCCGGATACCTTTTCCCCTCTCTCTCCCTGTCGGCCTTTTTTTCTAAAGCAATCTTTTGCCGGGTGACTTCTGCTGCAGTGCGTGCATGCGTGCTTGAATTTGCAGAACGCCCGTGTGCACCGGGTGTCATTGAAGGCGTAGCATTTGAGCATATCTTGTCTATGCGTGCCAGGCCTCCCTGCCCCCTGCCTTTGCGCTGTCGCTTCTTTATCGCTAGCCCCTCTTGCCTGCGCCTTGAGCCACAGCTCGATATCCTTTGTCCCAAACTTGATGGGTTGCTGCCCTTGCGCTCTTAACCTAAAGGACTCGTCGTATCTGCGCCACGCAGTTCCCCCATAATCCTTGTACACTGAATAAACAAGATTGCTGTATTTCATCATGTTCATTGCCATATTTGGGTAAGCTTCTATGTAGCAACCAGAGTATGCGAACATCCCGGTCATCCAATTGTCAATTGTCTTGTAGGATTCCCCGCGCCCTACTCCCTTCTCGCTGCCCCTCTCCTTGTCCCTGAGACCCTCCTCTGTAAGGGAGCATATGTCGATGAAATCCCCCTTCACAATTTCCTTCCTAATTTCTTTAGGCAAATGCCCTGCCAATGCGCCTAGCTCGTGATCCAATGCGCCTCCCTGCTGTAAGAAAACTGGCTTAGCTGCTCCGGTCTGACCTAGCTTACTCCACGCTGTATCTGCCCCTGGGGCTGACAACTTCTTCTTCTTGTGATTGGCCCTGGCCAACCGCAGTTGCTCTTTCAATACCTTGCATGCCTCGTCGTCGTCTGACTCGGACGCGCTGCTATTGCCCCGCTTGCCCGCCTGATTATCTGCGGCGCTGTTACCCTCCCATTGTGTGTTCGCTACCTCGTTTAAGGTGGCCCCCCTGCCATTTGCGCTGTTTTGGTGCAACCCCTGCCTCTGCCCCTTTTCAGTACCACCCCTCACACTTTGTGTATTGCTATTATACAACGGCATAACATTCACATTCTGCATATTAAACACATGGTTCATCTCACCGTTCCTGAGTGATGCTGTGGAGACGTCTTCTCTGGCCGGGCTGGTCACGGCACCGGCCTCCGCTGTATTCTTCTCCACCGCTCTTGCAGCGGCAAGACGCTGCACTGACGGGCCGCTGGGCATGGCGAGGACCGCACTGTCTCTGTAACTGCTGTAATTGTCTTGGATTCTCGCTTGTGGTTGTGATGTGAAATCTTGCGATTGTGATGCGAAATCTTGCGCTTGTGATGTGAAATTTTGCGCTTGTGATGTGAAATTTTGCGATTGTGATGTGAAATCTTGCGATGTGGCTCCTTGCTCCCGATTGCTTGCTTGCGGCGTTTCGTGGCCCCTGCTCTGTCCTGTGACTGGCGTTGGTGTCTGCTGGTACATTCTCCTGGGCGGGGATATAAACGCAGGGGAGCGGGCAAGCTGGTTTCGCAACCCTAGTGTAATGTCCCTGTCCTGTGCGCTCCCTGCGCCCTGTCCCCAGTTACCCCCTTGCCTAGGAGTGCCCTCTGGCTGCCTAGCCGGGCTATTATATTGCTGTGTCTCTGCCAGGAATACCCATCTTCCCCTCACTTCGGGTGACCCTGCCCCGCTAGCTGTGTCGGAGAGAATAACTCCCCCTTCCTGGCATGCTGCTCCTACGTTCCTAGCCTGTGTTGGGGTATTCTGCAACCGTTGTGCTGCAACGTTAATAGGGGTTCCCTTGGACTGTAGTGGGCCATAGCCGCTCTGCCCCTCCCCCCTTGGGCCTAAAATGGCTGCCCCATTCCCCCTTTCTCCTATGCCTTCTTGCCCCGGCTGGTACTCACCCCCCTCTTGCCCTTGCTCCTTTCGCAGGGCTGCTGGTCGCTGCTGCCTTCCGGATCTAGCAGTTGGTTTTCCTGCCTTTTTTCTTTTTTCCCCTGGTTGTTTCTTCTTATGTGTCCTCCGGCCACCAGATGGCGCCCCAGCACCATTTTCACTGCTCCCGTGCTGCCTTTCTGGAGAGGAACGAACGGATGGGCCCTGCAGCTGCTGGCCAGAAATGCTGACCTCCCGGCCTCTGTATCGTGCTGGAAGCTCCCTTCTCCTCTCTGGCCTCTCTGCCAAGCGCTGCCCGACCCTTGCTCCCTGCTGTGATGGTGACCTGCCTCCGGTCACTGTGGATGCCATGCCTGGATCCCTGGAATTGCAGCAGCCACCGGACAGACACAGGTACTTCCTTTCCTGTGTGGGGAAAATGGAGCTATTAACTCCCTCCCCCCCGGCTGCTGCTTTTATCTGCCTCTCCCTCCTCACCCCCCCCCCCCCCGCCTCTGGGCCGCACCTTTTACTGGCCCAGGGCTCCCTGCAGGTGATGCAAAGGGGAGGGGGTCCCGCCTCCCTGCAGCCAACCCCCCCTCCCCCGGCGTTCACGCCTTCGGGCCGCCCGGCACCCCTCCTCCTTATCCTGCTGCGGCGCCATTGCTGCCCCCTTTGCCCCTGATAAAAGTGCACGCAACACCTGTGATTTAGCTGTACTGAGATTAAATGGAAAACCTCATTTAAATCTATTTTTTTACAAAAGTAATGCTTTTTTGTTTTTGTTTTTCAGAAAAGGGATGTCTGATAGTCCTTCCAATTTTTTTATTTTTTTAATTTTATGTGACGATTTAAAGATTTTACATTTAACATTGGCCTTGTAGAAGTTGCCTTCTACATGCTTCTGACTGATGAAGCTTTAAAGGAAGGGCAGCAAGCTCTAAGCAAGAGGCTGCCATTCCTTTAACAGGAAAATGTATGATAAGTGATGTGAAAGAGTGACCTAAACCCCCACTGGGCAACTTACAAACTACTGAATTATTACTAAGGACCCAATGTGAACTGTACAATTTAGAAGTGGGGTCTTGCCAGCTAAATCTACTCACACCATTTGGATGTCAATGCAGTGTCGGACTGAGGCATGTAGGGCCCACCGGGGAATGCAGTGGTAGCGGCCCATGTTTAGTGGTGTGGCTACTCCGCAGAGGAGGTGTGGCCTGCCACCTCATTGGTCTGACTAACCATTAGAGAGTGCAATGTCTGGGCCACTTCATAAATATATACAGTAAATTCAGCTGCTGCATGCATGATAATGTACCAGATTAATAACAGATTCATAACAGCAATGCACTGTAGAAAATACACCATAGTCCAGTATAAGGTAACATATGTATAATGTATAATTCAAGTGCACAGTCTGGAACCTGATCCTTAGAGCAGGAGGAGGGACCCCAGGCAGTGGGGCCCACCAGTAGTTTCCCCTGTACCCCTGTGGGCCAGTCCAAGCCCGTGTCAATGTATTCACATTGTTTGGATGAAGCTGAGTATGTGGTCATCTCAGATTCCCAACATGAGGGCCGTGTTGTAGCTCATGATGCTGTGTTTCTGTTACGCAGTGCCGTAACTAGACATTTTTGCACTGTGTGCAAGAAACAGCATCGGCGCCCCCCCCCCCATAATTAAAACAGGGCCAGTGCGCGGCGTAGGCGCACACCAAAAATATAGGGGTGTGGCTTCATGGGGAAGTGGTGTGGCCACAAAATAATACAAATTCATATTATGCTGCACAGTGATCTCCATTATTCAAATTACGCCAAACAGTAGTGCCCCTGTCACACATTACATCAGGTGGTGCACTGTCACACATTACGCCAGGTAGAGCCCCCTTTTACACATTACGGAAGGTAGAGCCCCCATTTACAAATTACGGCAGGTAGAGTCCCCTTTAATGGGCCCTACACATTTACCGATTACACTGAAAGATATGAACTATATTGTTCATAACTTTCAGTGTGTAGGCACCAACGATGAATGATGTGCAGCCCCGCGCTCATTCATCGTTGGTGCCAGCTCGTTTATGCCTGCAAGCCAATATGAACAATATCATCCATATTAGCATGCAGGGCTATGGGGCCGGGTGATGAGGGGAGTGAAGAAACATCACTCTCCCCATCTACACCTCCCCCCCACCGCTGGGTCAGCCGTCGGCCGTATCGGCCGTTGGGCACCTCGGCGGCCAGTCGGTCAGTGTGTAGGGGCCTTTACACATTACGGCAGGTGGAATCCCGGTTGACACATTACGGCAGGCAGAGTCCCCATTTACACATTACGGCAGGCAGAGTCCCCATTTACACATTACGGCAGGTAGAGTCCCCTTTTACAAATTACGTCAGGTAGAATCCTCTTTGACACATTACAGCTGTTAGAGCCCCCTTTTACACAGTACAGCAGGCAGAGCTCCTTTTTACACATATGGCAGCAGAGTCCCCTTTTACAAATTATGGCAGCCACTGACCTCACTGCACGCCACTGAGCTGGGGCACACACAGTGCACGGGTGGTCTTCAGTATGCCGGCCCGGCCGCCGGCATATCGTAGTGAACCCCAGTGCACACGTTAGGTACATCATTTTTGTTTTCAGGCTGCAATTTTATAATAATAGATTAACACTGCTCCTTCTTCATGCACTATAGTAAACATATTACTAATTTATATAAATGTGAGACACCCACAACCCATACCTGCTACCCACACTGCATGAATATATACAAATCGCCCATATTTATATTATGATATAAGAATTTCATGAATGAAGTGTACTGCTATCCGATAATACCCTCACTACAGATACTATACACAGCTTGGGACACATTCACCGCCAAGGTAGCGTGCACTGCAGCAGGATCATCACACACAGCCGGGATCATGTGACGTCACTGCCCGCTCTCTGAGGATGCCGTTCGGGGCTTCTGCCTGGGGAACAATTACGTCATCCCGGCGGCCGGCTTCCAGAGGCGGTTGAGGCTAATGGCATTGTGTTATTAGGTCAATGCCCTGGCTGGGTGGCATCCTCCGCTCTGCTTTACACTATATATGCTCCGGGGCTTTGGGAGGGAAAGGCGGCGGAGATGATTGCGGCGCAGTGTTACCATACGGCGTGGTGTGGGGTGGTCAAGGCACGTGCACTACTCGCAGCTTCTGCACCTGCACTGAAAGCTCTGGCTTGGAGTGGAAGCAGAGCTGACAGTCATGGCGGCTGATTGCGCCCCAGCTCATCCTGCACTGTGTCATACCTCCCAACTGTCCCGATTTTCGCAGGACAGTCCCATTTTTTGGGGACTGTCCCGCTGTCCCACCCGCGGGCCGCAGTGTCCCGCAGTGGGGGGGGGGGGGGGCAGTTGGGAGGCTCTGTCACCCGCTGCCCTGCTTAGCGTCTATTCAGTGCAGACAGAGGGAGAGAGGGCATGCCAGCAGCTCACAGAGCGCTGGGCATGCCCCCTCAGTGACGAAAACCAGTGGCTCGCGATCGTGGCACTCCTACGCAGCGCCAAGGGTCCCTCTTTCCTCTGATACAAAGTTGGGAGGTATGCTGTGTGCAAGGCACACAGCGCACATACCTAGTTATGGCTCTGCTGTTACGGACTCTAATAGCTTGCCGTCTATGGGGAAGACCCGTGCATATGAAGAGTTTGTGTGAACAGTCATCCCTGTATGGAAACTTGTCAAATTCTCTCTTCCTTTTTCCCCCCCCACATTTTTCCTCAATCTTTGACAGGAATTCTAGCATAATAAGTGCTTCCTTCCGAATTTACCACAGACTCTAAAGTAACAAAACTGTCATCTGAAGAGACAGACACTGGCCTTTCATTTGGCTTTCCAAAAATGGAGACTGAAGCAGTGAATCAGTGACTGTCACAGACACTGCTCCCTCCTCCATCTTCAATGCTGTAGAAAAATATTACCTGAGTGGCGAGCAGATGTGTGCACCCATGTGACTGTGCACGTGACCTAAACATGCACACTGAAAAGACCCTTGCGCAGCTCCCTTGCTGTGCAGGAGAGGTAAGTGAAAGTTTTTTTTATATGACCCTGGGCCTGATGCAGAGATGTATGCAAAGTTGATGCTGTACGCTGTGGAGCATTTATATTGCTGCGGTGGTCTTGCGGTGGATGTCGCAGTGTGGAATTTTTCACAAGCTGAATGACAGGCAGGGGGCGTTTGCGTGAGGTAACATGGGAGTAGTGAATAAAACGCAGGCATGTCGTGACCATTTTGGAGGGGCGTCACAGCTTGCAACTGTACTCAGTTACAATTGCTGCGGCGTCTTCCAGCGGCCATAATGCGCAACCATAGTGTTGCTTCAAAAGGTCGATTAGCGTCCGATTCTGTATTTTCGGACGTGGACACCTCCATTGGGCTCAATACAAAGCCTGGAGGCTCTGTACATTGGCCCTCATTCCGAGTTGATCGCTCGCTAGCTGCATTTAGCAGCAGTGCAAATGCTAAGCCGCCGCCCTCTGGGAGTGTATCTTAGCATAGCAGAAGTGCGAACGAAAGGTTAGCAGAATAGTGCTGAAATTTTTCCAAGCAGTTTCTGAGTAGCTTCAAACCTACTCCTTCCTTGCGATCACTTCAGTCTGTTTAGTTCCTGTTTTGACGTCACAAACACGCCCTGCGTTCGGCCAGCCACTCCCCCGTTTTCCAAGGCACGCCTGCGTTTTTACATGACACTCCTGCATTTTTTAGCACACTCCCGGAAAACGGTCAGTTACCTCCCAGAAACGCCCCTTTCCTGTCAATCACTCACCGATCAGCAGTGCGACTGAAAAGCGTCGCTCGGCCTTGTGTGAAAGTGCATAGTTTTGTGTGAAAGTACGTCGCACATGCGCACTGCGTACCATGCGCATGCTCAGAAGTGCCGATTTTTAGCCTGATCGCTGCGCTGCGAACGAAAGCATCTAGTGATCAACTCGGAATGAGGGCCAACGTTCAGGATGATTGTTCAGCAGTCATGAAACACATTTGTGTTGATGCACAGTCTTGCCCTGGTATCCTGCAGGTATCCTGTCCAGTTCTAGAAGTTATATATACATTTATTAGCAAATAACATTTTTGTGGGATGGCAGACCTGCACTCCTCATTTACAAACCGTTCGTTAGGAAATGTCTGTGCAAAGGTGAGTAAGTAAAGCAACAGGAAATGTGTTAATATTACTGCATTGAGTGAAGCAATATATTGGGAAATGAGTAGCCTTCATACTGAGAAAGGCATAATGGTTATTTAATGCTGTTAGGAAAAATAGGATTTTAATTACCTACCAGTAAATCCTTTTCTCGTAGTCCGTAGGGAATCCTGGGAATCCATTTAGTACCATGGGGTATAGACGGGTCCACTAGGAGCCTTGGGCACTTTAAGAATTTGATAGTGTGCGTTGGCTCCTCCCTCTATGCCCCTCCTACCAGACTCAGTCTAGGAAACTGTGCCCGAGGAGACGGACATACTTTGAGAGAAGGATAGATAAGGAAAGTGGTGAGATCACGAACCAGCACAACCAGAACAAGAGGAAAGCCATGCTAACCAAACTTGAAACCTGAACAGCAACAGCTGAATAAACCAGAATACTTAACTAAGTAACAGTGCAGGAAGAACGAGCAGCGGGCGGGCGCCCAGTACCCCCTATGGACTACGAGAAAAGGATTTAACGGTAGGTAATTAAAATCCTATTTTCTCTTACGTCCTGGGGGATACTGGGAATCCATTTAGTACCATGGGGAAGTACCAAAGCTCCCAAACCGGGAGGTAGAGTTCTGAAGTTCCTGCAGAACTGATTGACCAAACTGAAGGTCCCCAGAGGCCAAAGTATCGAACTTGTAATACTTTGCAAATGTGTTCAAACCTGACTAAGTAGCTGCCAGCGTGCAATAGACCTCTTTGAAGCAGGACACACAATTTTAATGGGATCATAGAGAATGAACAGCGAGTCAGATTTCCTGTGATGAGTTGTCCTCTTTACGTACACCTTCAATGTCCTCACAACATCCAAAGACTTTGAAGTAGCAGAGGTGTCCGTAACAGCTAGAACCACAATAGGTTGGTTGATGTGAAACGCGGACACCACCTTAGGAAGAAATTGCTGACGAGTTCTGAGTTCAGCTCTGTCCTCATGGAAAATTAAGTAGGGGCTCTTGTGAGACAACGCCCCTAGCTCCGGCACACGTCTTGCTGAAGCCAAGGCCAACAGTGTGACTTCCACGTAATGTACTTTACATCAACCTCCTGTAATGGTTCAAACCAGTCTGATTGGAGGAACTGCAGTACCAAATTGATATCCCAAGGTGCCGTGGGAGGCACAAAGGGAGGCTGGATGTGCAGAACACCTTTCAAAAACGTCTGGACCTCAGGGAGAGAAGCAAATTGTTTCTGAAAGTAAATAGACAAGGCGGAAATTTGGATTTTAATGGAGCCTAGGCATAGGCCCACATCCACTCCCGACTGCAGAAAAAGAAGGAGATGTCCCAGATGAAATTCCACTGCAGAATATTGTCTGCTCCCACACCAAGAGACATACGTCTTCCATATACGGTGGTATTGTTGAGACGTTACCCCCTTCCTGGCTTGGATCATAGTGGGGATGACCTTGTCAGGAATCCCTCTCCTGGCTAGAATCAGCCGTTCAACTTCCATACCGTTAAATGTAGCTGTGGTAAGTCTTGATAGACGAACGGGTCCTGTTGCAGAAGATCCTCGCAAAGAGGTAGAGGCCACGGATCTTCGATCATCATCTTGAGAAGATCCACATAACAGGTCCTTCGAGGCCTGTCTGGAACAATGAGGTTTGCTTGAACCTTTTCCCTTTTTATTCTCTTTAGAATTCTTGGGATCAGGGGAAGTGGAGAAAACATGTACACCAGCTGGTAGACCCACATAGTTGTCAGAGCGTCTTCCGCCACTGCTTGTGGGTCCCTCGACCTGGAACAATACCGCTTGAACTTCTTGTTGAGAGGCCATCATGTCAATCTGTTGATATCCCCACAGACTTGTCAACCACCGGAACACTTCTGGGTGGAAGCCCCGCTCCCACAGCTGCAAGTCGTGCCTGCTGAGGAAGTCACTCCCGTAATGAAGACCTCTGACAACGCCATGGCGTGTTTTTCTGCCCAGAAGAGAATGCTTGGCACCTCTGACATTGCTGCTCTGCTTTTCATTCTGCCCTGTCGGTTTATGTAAGTTACCGCCGTTACATTGTCCGACTGGACTTGAATTGGCCTGATTCCGAAGTAGAGATGAGGCCTGCAAAAGGGCGTTGTAGATTGCCTTTAGTTCCAAGATGTTTATTGGAAGGACAACTTCCCGACTTGACCATCTTCTTTGAAATTGCACCCCCTGGGTGACTGCTCCCCAACCTCTGAGGCTTGTGTCTGTGGTTAGCAGAATCCAATTCTGAATCCCGAACCTCCGACCCTCGACGAGGTGAGAAGTCTGTAGCCACCACAAAAGGGAGATTCCGGCTTTTGGCGACAGACAGATCCTCTGGTGCATGTGAAGATGCGATCCAGACCTTTTGTCCAATAGATCCAGCTGGAAGGCCCTCACCTGAATCCTTCCGTACTGAAGCGCCTCGTAAGAGGCCACCGTTTTCCCCAGAAGGTGAATGCACAGATGCACTGAGGTCCAGGTTGGCTTCAGGACAGCCCGAACCATCGACTGGATTTCCATAGTCTTCTCCAAGGGAAGGAACACTCACTGAGACTCTGTGTCCAGTATCATTCCCAGGAAAGGAGGCCTCTGCATCGGTTCCAGGTGAGATTTTGGTAAGTTCAGAATCCACCCGTGATCCAGGAGTAGTCTGGTTGAGAGACCAATGCTGTCCAACAACTGCTCCCTGGACGGTGCCTTTATCAGAAGATCATCCAGATATGGAATTATGTTCACTCCCTGTTTTCAGGGATGCCGTGGAGAGACCGAATGGCAGGGCCTGGAACTGGTAGTGGCAGCCCTGCAGTGCAAACCGTAGATAAGCCTGATGAGGCGGCAAGATCGGAATGTGAAGGTACGCATCCTTGATATCCAGAGACACTAGGAATTCCCCCTCCTCCAGACCTGAGATCACCACTCTCAGAGACTCCATCTTGAAGTTGAACACTCGTATGGGTTAAACTACTTGAGGTTCAAAATCGGTCTTACCAAACCATCCGGTTTCGGTACTACAAACAAGTTGGAATAATATAATTGTTTTGCAGATGAGGTGGAACTGGAACAATGACCTGAGTATGTACTAGTTTTTGATTGCGTCCTGTAAGGTTATACTTGCCTCCTGTGATACTGGTAAGCCTAATTTGAAGAATCTGTGAGGTGGGAGCTCCTTAAACTCCAGTCTGTAGCCCTGGGAAATAAGATCTATGACCCAGGGATTTTGGCATGATATTGTCCAGATGTGACTGAAAAATTTTAGTTGGGCTCCCACCTGCCAGTCCTGCAGGCATCGCGGTCCACCGTCATGCCGAAGGCTTTGAGGAAGCAGAGCCTGAGCTCTGTTCCTGTGAACCGGCATTTGCTGGTTTGTGTGGTTTACCTCTAGCGCCTCTGGTGGCTGTAGAAGAACCTCTGGTTTTGCCCTTAAACTTGTCAGTCCGAAAGGACTGTAGATTAGGTCCTGAGTAGGCCTTCCTGGCTGGGGCAGCTGCAGAAGGAAGATACGTGGACTTACCCGCAGTAGCTTTAGAGATCAATTTGTCTAGTTCATCTCCAAATTAGGCCTCTCCTGTGAAGGGTAGACCTACCATGCCTTTCCTGGAGTCCACGTCAGCAGTCCACTGGTGTAGCCATAAGCCTCTGCGTGCTGACACTGCCATAGCAGTGGTGCGTGCATTTAGCAAACCTATTTCTTTTATGGCTTCCTGTCAGGTTCGGTTTGGTTTGTGTCCCCGGAGGGGGCGCTAGTGAGTCAGTGGAGGTAGGATGGAAGAAGTGAGGAGGCTGGATTGGATACCTGCGCATGCGCGCGATGTTGTTTATTAAGCAAAAGGTAAAACAATATGGCAGCAGGAATACTTGCAATAACAAACAATAAATGCAATGGAAATGGTACAGCGTGGAAGCTGAAAGTCTATGGCAATAACAGGCTGGGTAATTGATCAAGGGATCAATATGCTGGTATGGGAACCAGAGATAGTTAGACCGTGGAGCCAGCAGAGATAGTAAATAATGGTAGCAAGCCTGATAGCAAATGCAGGAGACAGGTGTAAAGTTCACAGTGCTGTTGGAGATTTCACTGGCAGCTTGCAGGCTGATGCACAGGTGGAGATGATTAGTTGCACCTGGAGAGAGAGTCTCTACTGCAGAGGGCTGGAGCACACTGTAGCTGTAAAAGGTGTGGAGCCTAATAACAGATGCAGGGATTGCTGGTGCTTGTAGTTCCACGGTGGTATCGGAACAGGTTGGAAGGCAAACGGAACACAGGGGAACTTGAGAGCGGATCCAGACACACGAGTCGCAGGAGTGACACAAAGTCCAGGACAAGGATTGACTCACCCTGCTGCTCCTGATATACCCCTCGGTCTGCAGGCATTGGCTGGAGTGGAAACAAGGAGGTGCGGCCAAGCTCCGGATTGGCTGCCACACTAGTCAGAGGAAAACTGTCATGGCGGCGCCCATGTCGCGGCCCGGCGGGAACGCGGCGTGCTTGCACGCCCGCTGACAACAGGAGCGCTCCCAGGCCCAGGATGGCATCCAGCAACAGGGAGACCAGCGACAGCAAGACGTACGGACCCCGGACGGAGGCCGCACCGACGGACAGATGCAGCTGTGGTAAGTCGATTCCTGACAGTACCCCCTCCTTTATGGGTGGGCACCGAACACCCACGTGGCTTGGAAGGATGAGTTCTCTGGAAGACATGGACCAACCTTGGAGCATGGACATCTGCAGCATTTACCCAACTCCTCTCCTCAGGACCATAACCGGACCAGTCGATGAGATATTGCAGACGACCATACCGGCAACGAGAATCCAGAATCTTCTCAATTTCGAACTCGATGCCCCGCTGGGTTCGTATTCTGGGACCAACTGGAAGAGCTCTTTGGAAACGATTCAGGACTAAAGGTCTGAGGAGAGAGACATGAAAAGCGTTAGGTATTCAAAAAGAAGGAGGCAATTTGAGTTTGTAGGCCACAGGACTGATAACTTTTTCTATGGAGAAAGGACCAATGAAGCGTGGTGCGAACTTCATCGACGGTACTCTAAGACGAAGGTTCCGAGTGGAAAGCCAAACCTTGTCATTGGGTTTTAGGCTAGGAACTGCACGTCTTTTGCGGTCGGCAAAGAACTTATATCGACTGGAAGCTTTTTTGAGAGAGGCATGAATCTTCCTCCAGATTGATGAGAATTGACTTAAAACAGAGGTGGCTGCAGGAACATCGATGTTAGGAAGGTCTTGGAAATCTGGAACACGAGGATGTTGTCCATATACAGCAAAAAGCGGAGTCGTTTCGGTGGCAGTGTGGTAACGGAAGTTGTGAGCAAATTCAGCCCACGGGAGCAGGTCCACCCAGTCATCTTGTGAAGATGAAACATAAAGTATTAAAAAGGTTTCCAACTCCTGATTTACCCTCTCCGTCTGCCCATTTGTCTGAGGGTGGTAGGCTGATGAAAACTTGAGGTTGACTTGCATGGCAGAACAAAGGGCTCTCCAAAATCTTGCCATGAACTGAACTCCACGGTCAGATATAATTTCAGTGGGTAGTCCATGTAAACGGAAAATCTCCCATAGGAAGATTTGAGCAAGTTTTGGAGCAGAAGGAAGACCCTGGAGTGGAACAAAATGGGCCATTTTGGTAAACCTGTCGACCACTACCCAGATGGTATTAAATCCTTGAGAAGAGGGAAGGTCAGAGATGAAATCCATGGACAAGTGTGACCAGGGACGGCTGGGAACTGATAACGGCTGTAACTGACCTGCCGGAGACTGACGGGGAGTCTTGTGCTGAGCAGACTTGGAGCAGGACGCCACAAAGTCCTTGATGTCGACCTTCATCTTCGGCCACCAGTAAGTTTCGGAGAGGAACTTGAAAGTCTTTAGGACACCAGGACGCCCAGTGAATTTAGAGTGATGAGCCCAAGACAACAACTTGGGACGGTGCTCAGGAGAAACAAAAATCTTGCCAGGAGGCGGAACAGGAGTAACTTGAGACGAGGCAAACAAAACTGGATTTAGAATGGAATGCGGAACTGGATCGGACGTCTCTTCTTCGGATTCCATAGATCGGGACAGAGCATCTGCTTTGGTATTCTGAGAACCTGGGCGGAAATGAAGCTTGAAGTTAAAACGGGAGAAGAACATAGCCCACCGGGACTGGCGAGGATTAAGACATTGTGCTGCTTTTAAGTAGAGCAAGTTCTTGTGATCCGTGTAGATGTTGAATGGAAACTTTGCCCCTTCCAGGAGATACCTCCACTCCTCGAGGGCCAGCTTGATCGCCAGTAACTCTTGATCACCGATGGAATAATTAGCTTCCGCAGGAAGGAATTTGCGAGAGAAGAACCCACAGGGATGAATCTTCCCATCAGCTCCAATTTGGGAGAGAACAGCTCCAACTCCCACTGTAGAAGCATCTACCTCCAACTCGAATGGCTTGTCAACATCTGGTTGCGACAGAACTGGGGCGGACATGAAAGCCTGCTTGATTTTTTGAAACACAGCTAAGGCATCTTCTGACCAGTTGGAATGATCTGCCCCCTTTCGAGTTAAGCTGGTAATAGGAGCAATGAGAGTTGAGAATCCTCTGATGAATTTCCTATAATAATTAGCGAATCCCAGAAATCGCTGAATGGACTTGAGAGTACTCGGAATAGACCAATTAGCAATAGCCTCTAACTTTGTCGTATCCATCTGAAGATCCGATCCAGAATTTATATACCCTAAGAAGGGTATGGAAGGAACTTCGAAGGTACATTTAGACAACTTGCCGTAGAGTCGGTTCTCACGAAGACGTCGGAGGACCTCACGAACTTGTAGGCGATGAGAAGAGAGATCTTGAGAGAAGATGAGGATATCATCCAGGTAAACTACAAGATATTTATACAGAACATCACAGAAGATTTCGTTAACAAAGTGCCAGAACACTGCTGGGGCATTGCTCAACCCGAATGGCATTACTAGGTACTCGTAATGACCATCCCGAGTATTAAAAGCTGTCTTCCATTCGTCACCACTTCGGATTCTGATGAGGTTGTAGGCACCGCGGAGATCCAACTTGGTGAAGATGCGGGCTCCCTTGACTCTATCGAATAACTCAGTGATGAGAGGTAATGGATAGCTGTTTTTGACGGTAATATCGTTGAGACCCCGGTAATCGATGCATGGACGTAATCCTCCATCTTTCTTTTTAACAAAGAAAAACCCCGCACCAGCGGGTGAAGACGAAGGGCGGATGAACCCTTTCTGTAAATTCTCCCTGATGTATTCACTCATTGCCTCGGTTTCAGGAACGGATAACGGGTAAGTACGCCCTCTAGGTGGCTTCTTGCCGTGAATAAGGTCAATGGGGCAATCCCACTCTCTATGGGGCGGCAGAACATCAGCAGCCTTTTCACTGAAGACGTCGGAGAAATCTTGGTAGGCCACAGGAAGACTTGACTGGATTTTAACTTCAGACGACCTTACAGGACGAACTTGGGCTAGACAGGACTGACGGCAATGTGAACCCCAAGAAGTCAGTTGCAGTGTGGACCAGTCAATCTGCGGATTATGTAGCTGGAGCCAGGGCATACCCAAAACGATCTCCTGGGTTGCCTGAGGGATGACTAGGAACTTAATTAACTCTGAATGCAAGAACCCGACTCCCAGCACCACTGGCCTGGTTTGATGAGAGATGTAACCCTTGGAAATTCGGCTACCATCCACTGCAGTGATATAGACTGGATAGGTGAGTTCACAGACAGGTAGACGGAACTTATTAACTGCAGCTTGAGTAATGAAGTTTCCAGCAGCTCCACAGTCCACTAATGCGGTTGCAGATTGGAGTCCAGCCGTAGTCTCTAAAGTCACAGGAAGAATAAGGTCTTGGTTTGAAGGAGCTTGTCTAGAAGATCCCAACTTGACTCCTCCTTTACAAGTCAGGATCTGGCGTTTCCCGAACGCGCTGTACAAGAATTAATTTGGTGACCTGTAGCCGCACAATAAAGACACAGTCTCTCTCGAAGTCTTCTTGACTGCTCCTCAGGGGTTAAGCGGGACCTATTAATTTGCATAGGCTCATCAGAAGGTGGAGGCTGAAATTGTGCTGAAGGTACCATTCTTGGCTTGCGAGGCTCACCACGAGCACGCTCACTATTGCGTTCGAGAATGCGAGAGTCCAACTTGATGCACTAGGAAATTAACTCTGGTAATTGCTCAGGAATGTCACGGGTAGCCAGTTCGTCTTTGATCCGATCCGAGAGTCCATGCCAGAAGGCTGCTACCAGGGCTTGGTTATTCCACTGAATCTCTGCGGCTAATGTCTGGAACTGGATGACATATTGGCCCATACTGCGGGTACCTTGATGAAGTTGGATAAGATCTGCAGAGGCTGATGTTGCACGACCCGGTTCATCAAAGATGCGTCTGAAGATTGACACAAATTCGGTGTAGTTATTCATCAGGGGGTCAGCACGTTCCCACAGAGGAGACACCCAACTCAAGGCTGATCCAGAGAGCAGAGAAATGATGTAGGCAACCTTGGATCTTGGCGTGGGGAAATTGTGTGGTAACAACTCGAACTGGATTTCACACTGATTAAGAAACCCGCGACATAGCTTCGGACTGCCATCATATTTGCTGGGCACGGGCAGGTGCAAGCGTGACACTGGAGTTGATGCAGCCGGTGAGGAAGAACCCACAGCACTTGCAGGTGCAGGGGTAACTGGAACTGAAGGAGCAAGTACACTAGGCAGAGATTGTTGTAGTGTATCCAGACAGGATGACATTCCTTGCAGGAACTGGAACATCTGCTGCTGCGCAGCCTCTTGACCATCCAAACGAGAGACCAGATTTTGTAAGGCCCCTGACCCCACATTCTGATCACCATCCGAGTCCATCGGTCCTGGACTTACTGTCAGGTTCGGTTTGGTTTGTGTCCCCGGAGGGGGCGCTAGTGAGTCAGTGGAGGTAGGATGGAAGAAGTGAGGAGGCTGGATTGGACTCCTGCGCATGCGCGCGATGTTGTTTATTAAGCAAAAGGTAAAACAATATGGCAGCAGGAATACTTGCAATAACAAACAATAAATGCAATGGAAATGGTACAGCGTGGAAGCTGAAAGTCTATGGCAATAACAGGCTGGGTAATTGATCAAGGGATCAATATGCTGGTATGGGAACCAGAGATAGTTAGACCGTGGAGCCAGCAGAGATAGTAAATAATGGTAGCAAGCCTGGTAGCAAATGCAGGAGACAGGTGTAAAGTTCACAGTGCTGTTGGAGATTTCACTGGCAGCTTGCAGGCTGATGCACAGGTGGAGATGATGAGATGCACCTGGAGAGAGAGTCTCTACTGCAGAGGGCTGGAGCACACTGTAGCTGTAAAAGGTGTGGAGCCTAATAACAGATGCAGGGATTGCTGGTGCTTGTAGTTCCACGGTGGTATCGGAACAGGTTGGAAGGCAAACAGGAACACAGGGGAACTGGAGAGTGGATCCAGACACACGAGTCGCAGGAGTGACACAAAGTCCAGGACAAGGATTGACTCACCCTGCTGCTCCTGATATACCTCTCGGTCTGCAGGCATTGGCTGGAGTGGAAACAAGGAGGTGCGGCCAAGCTCCGGATTGGCTGCCACACTAGTCAGAGGAAAACTGTCATGGCGGCGCCCATGCCGTGGCCCGGCGGGGACGCGGCGTGCTTGCACGCCCGCTGACAACAGAAGCGCTCCCAGGCCCAGGATGGCATCCAGCAACAGGGAGACCAGCGACAGCAAGACGTAGGGACCCCGGACGGAGGCCGCACCGACGGACAGATGCAGCTGTGGTAAGTCGATTCCTGACAGCTTCCACCATAAAAATTTGTAGAGTCCTGTATAGGTTGTAGGAGTAAAATAATCTCTTCTTGAGGCAAGGTACCTAACCCCTCAATAAGGTTACCCAACCATTTGACGATGGCCTTAATAATCCACCCACATGCTATAGTGGTTCTTTGGGCCACCCCAGCAGCTGTATACAAAGATTTGAGTGTATTCTCAATTCTACAATCAGTCGCGTCTTTTAGGGAGGCTGCACCCGGGACAGGCAATACAGTTTTCCGTGACAGTGGATGCACCAGTATCCAGGCTATCAGTGGATTTTCCCATTTTTTTCCTATTCTCAGGAGGAAAGGGAAAAGATATCAACCTTTTAGGGATTTGAAATTTCCTATCAGGATTAACCCACGGTTCTTCAAACAGGGTATTTAGTTCCTTTGACACAGGAAAAGTGACTGAGGATTTCTTTTTTATATTAAAATAAGATTCCTCAGTCTCCTCTGTTACTTTATCAGGGATATGCAGAACTTCTCTGATAGCTTCTATGAGAGTCTATATTCCCTGTGACAGAGTAGCCTCCCCCGCCTCTGAGTCCACCTCCCCCTTCTCCATGTCTGACCCCTCATCACCAGGGTCAGACTGCAGGATATGGGCCAAAGGACGTTTTTGCAGACAAATGGTAGGGGGCCGAGACGCTGGTTTGGGTACTGAGTCTCTGTTCATAAACTCAGTCATCGATTATCTTAAGTATTGCATCTCTTTCTCATTGTGGGACAATTTAGTAGAAATATTGGAAATCATTCCCCTAATGGAATCCAGCCAAGCTGGCTCTGCCCTGCTAGCCTGGGAGGGTGCACTGCACTGAGTACACTGCAGTGAACCCCCCTGGAGAAGAGGAACTGGGGCCCTCATTCCGAGTTGATCGCTCGCAAGGCGATTTTAGCAGAGTTACACACGCTAAGCCGCCGCCTACTGGGAGTGAATCTTAGCTTCTTAAAATTGCGACCGATGTATTCGCAATATTGCGATTACTAACTACTTAGCAGTTTCAGAGTAGCTTCAGACTTACTCGGCATCTGCGATCAGTTCAGTGCTTGTCGTTCCTGTTTTGACGTCACAAACACACCCAGCGTTCGCCCAGACACTCCCCCGTTTCCCCGGCCACTCCTGCGTTTTTTCCGGAAACGGTAGCGTTTTTTCCCGCACGCCCATAAAACGGCCTGTTTCCGCCCAGTAACACCCATTTCCTGTCAATCACATTACGATCGCCGGAGCGATGAAAAAGCCGTGAGTAAAAATACTATCTCCATTGTAAAATTACTTGGCGCAGTCGCAGTGCGAATATTGCGCATGCGTACTAAGCGGAATTTCACTGCGATGCGATGAAAAATACAGAGCGATCAACTCGGAATGAGGGCCCGGGGCCCAAATGTATTAAGCGTTAACAAGAGATAAATCTGAGACGCATAAGGAGAGATAAAGAACCGGCCAACCAGCTCCTAACTGTCGTTTTTCAAACACAGCCTGTAACATGGCAGTTAGGAGCTGGTTGGCTGGTTCTATATCTCTCCTTATGCGTCTCAGATTTATCTCTTGTTAACGCTTAATACATGTGGGCCACTGTGCCTTACATGAAACACACTCTTTGTCTGACAGTGACAGCACACACACACACACACACACACACACACACACACACACACACACACACACACACACACACACACACATATTAAATGTACAATTAACCCACAAAGAGCCCTTCAAGAGAGACACAGAGATAGTCTGGAGCCAGCACACAGCGCCCTTACTGCTAATGCCAAGCTTAGCCGGGTCGCAGACTAAGTACCCAGATTGGGGACTTAGTACACTAGTAAGCGCTCCCCCCCTGCTGGTACCGCTGAGGTAATCTGGAGTCTCTCTGGAGGAGCTGCGTGTCCCTGTCAGTCAGCGTCTGTGTCCATTGCAGAGGGAAAATGGCACTGGTGAGCTGCTGGATCTGCTCATAGTGAAGCCCCGCCCCTTCAATGGCGCGCGGTCTTCCCGCTTTTTTATACTGGCTGAGGTAATTTTGTGCCTAAAATGGAGTCAGCCCCCTTTTAAGTCTGTAATGCCAGTCTGGGTACTGTGTACACACGTAGTGTACTTAGACTCAGTTCGCTCCCTCAGAAGCGGTGAATCTGCACTGTGTACTGAGTCTGGAGATGCAGCCGCCCCATGTAGGAGCCGTGCATCTCCGTACCCTCATGCCGCCATAATGGCCGGCGACCCGCTAAAGGGGACGCCGGCTTAGTACTCACCCCTCTTCTGTCTTCTGGCTCTGTTAAGGGTGGTTGCGTTCTGCGGGAATGTACGCTCGCGGTGGTGGGGCTTGTGAATAGTTCCTTCAGGAGCTAGTGTCCTGTCAGCGGGGAATAGGACCATTAACCCTTCAAGAGGTTGAGCTGTTCCCTCCCTAAGTCCCACGGAGCAGGCAGGCTGGTGCCATCCACATCTGCCTGAAAATAACAAACATACAAAATAAATGCAGAAAACTCTTCAGGAGCTTCCAGCGACGTGACCAGCTCCTCCGGGCACATTGTCTAAACTGAGTCTGGTAGGAGGGACATAGAGGGAGTAGCCAGCGCACACTATCAAATTCTTAAAGTGCCCAAGGCTCCTAGTGGACCCGTCTATACTCCATGTTACTAAATGGATTCCCAGTATCCCCAAGGACGTAATAGAAAATAGAAATAACATATAATCAGCTGGTAAACATAACAATAATGGAAGTCATCTAGCAGTTCCATGACTTTGGCGTAACTAACACCAGAGCTGCTCATGCACTTGATATGAGGACTTGTGGTATGGAGAGGATTCGTGTTGCTAGCTCCTCTGTTCTGTAGCTCCCCTGTCTGTTCTTCTGTACACATGATGGGTCAGGTACATGTGCAGTGCAGGCCTGTTGCAAAGCCTGAAACCTAAAAGGAGACTTCACTGGCCATCAATCATACTCAGAAGAGAACTGCCTTATTGTAAGAGGCACGGGGGTGGGGCCCTGCAGATTGGATATGGTGCGCTCACTTACCAGGCCTACGTACCTCCCGGCTCCTGTCCTCCACCTTCAGTCTGTCGAGACAACTCCGACGATACAGGCACACGTCCGCACACGGAGGAGAACTTCCTGGGGCGACCTGAAAAGAATGGGGGACACACTACGCAGGGGTGACCTACGCTGGATTCAGTCAATGGTCATCATTGGCACTTGTGGCCTCAGACTGGGTGCTCCCGTAGTGGTGCAAAGCACCAGGCGCGACCCTGAACAAAAACGCCCAAAGGGGAGGTAGGGGAAGGGGCAACATACACCACAGACAACACACGAAACACAATTCCGCTCACCAGCTGTATCCTCGGATCCCTGCCAGACGACTGGCCCTTCTTCTTTGCTCCTGTAAGAGAACACACAACACAGCCCACGGGACGTGGCGCTGCTTACGCTTTATGATGGAGAGACACTTATACAGAGGTTATCACACGATACCGTAATACTGTTTCGACCTTGTGGTACTCACCAACGCGTACTTCCGACAGCCTACCTTTCATGGGGGCCTGGCTGTGGGGAAAACTGAGAACTCATCACACACGCGGCGTAGCGCCAACTTATGCGACCCGCGGCCTAGCGCCGACTTAAGCAACCCGCGGCTTAGTGCCGACTTACCACACCTGCGATGTAGCACCGACTTATGCAACCTGCGGCCCAACGCCGACTTACCATACACACAATAGCTTTGGGCTTCCTTGCCCTGGGTGCCCCGGCCTATTGCTGCCTATCTGGGGGACTTGCATTGGGCCTGTTGCCCACCTAACTAACTCTGTACAGTGTGCGGGCCTATTGCCCTGCTTGCCCTGGCCTACTGTCGCCGTTGGGGCCAACCTTCATACCTGGTGGCCTAATGCCACCTCCTATGGGGCCTAGCGCCCGTAATACCCACGGGCCTAGTGCCCGCCTACGGTGCCCCAGGCTGGATGCCTGTTTGGTCCCCATGGGCCTAGTGCCCGCCTATGGTGTCTCAGGCCTGTGCCTGGTTTACCCACGGGCCTAGTGCCCGAATCCCTGGTGGTCTAGGGGGAGGGGGGGCACCACCTGGACTAACCCGTCCTAAGGACCGCGGCTGGACCAAGCCTGGTCCGGCCACGCCCACAGCATTGTATTCGCCGGAGGCGGGATAACTCCCACCACCTCCGGGCTTCCTGGAGTCTTCACCTGGGCAGCGGTGGCCAGTGCAAGCTCTTTTGTGTTGCACACCACTGTCCCAGGGCTTCCGACGTCTTCACCGACAGGCGTTGGCTCTTTGTACTTCACCCGGCGGGCGGCAGCGTGTCTCAGCTCTTTTGCAACTACCGCCGCCCTCCGGGACTTCCGGCGCCGTCTTCCTTCTTCTATCTTCAGGAGCTCTTCTCTGATCCTTCGCCGCCGCCGAACTGAGCCCTCGCGCCTGACGCTGGCTAATACAAGCCAGTGCCAGGGGGCGGGGCTATGACGCGGCGAGCCGGGATTGGCTCGCCGCCACCACTCCTGATTGGCCGCCAGCTCGCGAGCCGTGATTGGCTCACAGCTGGCGCCAAATTCGAAAAGCCGCGCTGTGATTGGCGGGGCCCGAGTCCCGGAGGATGCAGGCCCGCCGCCATCACCCACGTGGAGCGGCAGTGGCGATTCACCGCCGCCCCCACGCCTGCTGCCGAACTCTGCATCCAGCTGGGCAGGTGGAGACCGGACCAGGCCCGATCCCCAGCGCTGGCCGAAGCCAGCGCCACCTCCGGCACCATGGGACGGCACCGGCCCATCCCATGTAAGGAGGGTCATGTAGGTCAGTAGCAGGGCCAGTGACCGCACGAGTACACTGGCCCTTGCTACATTATCAGACTCCCCCCTGAATTCTGATTATTGGGCCCAGGGATTCCATGTTATGCCCCTGTCCATAACCATATAAAGGCTAAAAGCAGCAGATCACGTGCTTTTAATAAAGGTCATAGAACACCATGGTGACTTGTTACACAATTGTTATTTTAGAGTGAGGAGTACTCTGGGGTAAACATAATAGGATGCAAGAAGCCAAGGGCGAGGCACATATTTTTAAAGCGGCAATCATTTACAAGGCAAAACCAGGTTGGTTTTTCCTTGTAAATGATTGCTGCTTTAAAAATATGAGCATTCTCACACAAAGTCCCGCACCTCCGGCTTCTGACTGCGCATGTGTTATGTTGCATTACTGTTGCCGCTCGCGTTGAGGATTTAATCGCAAAGTGATTAACAGGGACATATATGGAAACATTGTAACAGGACATAAGTACAAGGCAATGTGTAAATTGACATTCCTGCTGACCTTGTATCTTCTTTCACTGGTAGTCTGCTAGGGTTATATTGGTTAAAGGATTGTACACACGGAGAGATTAGAGCCACGATGTGGGCATTCCCCATCATTTGGAATGACACATCGTGTTCATCATTCCGTGTGTATGACCAATACCGTTGGCAATGCGCACACCCGCGGGCCACTAACGACAGCCCCAGACCTTTTGAACATGCAAGAAGATCTGGGGCTGTCGTTAGCGATGCCACGCTGCCGAATGCAGCATGCCCCCCCCACAGCCGTTTGTCGCTGCCGGCATCGGCAAGTGTGTATGCACTTGCCGATGACGGCCCTCCGCCAGGCACAATGCATCGTTCAGGGACACATCATGCCATGTGTACGGACCTATAGACTATGCTGCAGAGACTTCTTCCAGGCACTGCCTCCACCAGAGTGGTGCTTTTTGTTTTGGAGATAAGAGTTCACCATAGGTCATTTTGGGATTACCTCTACAGCCTATATTGTAGGTTTGGTCAACCTGTTCCCTTCCTTTACCCAATAAATGAACACACACAGACACATATTAGAAAATGAAATAACCTTATGTGGGTGGGAATATTTATTAAAAATAATGAAAGTACATTTTTAAGTGACAATAAAAATCTCAAGAAAGTAATAACTTAACTTCAATATCTGTAAAATCTATGTATTTTAACTTAACATGCATTACATAGATAGGTACAATCATCTAACACTCCCCCCAACAATCACACTATCTCTCTTCCACAGAACACAATAAAATAACTGTTATAATATATCAACTACCCTCTACCCTTACAAATACTATAGAATTACGCTAGACTTGTGTCCCAATTACCAACCTTAATCTTCTTTACCCCTGAATATCCTAGCTTACCCTCCTACACCTCTATAAAACACAAATACTTGACTTAAGGGGCCCATACATCAGCAAACAGGTACCCTGCTACCTGCTGGAGCCTGATGGGGCCCATGTGGGGTGCAACCAGTTCCTGTACCCCGCCACTTGCTGGAGCCCGCAGACAAAGAATGAAAGGGAAGGACAGGTACATAGAGTGAGAGAGGGAGGGAAGGAGAAGTACATAGAGTGAGAGATGGAGGGAAGGAGAGGTACATGGCTGATAGAGGGAAGGAGAGGTACATAGAGAGGGAGGGAAAGAGAGGTATATGGCTGATAGAGGGAAGGAGAGGTACATAGAGATGGAGGGAAGGAGAGGTATATAGCTGATAGAGGGAAGGAGAGGTACATAGAGATGGAGGGAAGGAGAGGTATATGGCTGATAGAGGGAAGGAGAGGTATATGGCTGATAGAGGGAAGGAGAGGTACATGGAGAGGAAGGGAAGGAGAGGTATATGGCTGATAGAGGGAAGGAGAGGTACATAGAGAGGGAGGGAAGGGGAGGTATATGGCTGATAGAGGGAAGGAGAGGTACATAGAGTGAGAGGGAGGGAAGGAGAGGTACATGGAGAGGGAGGGAAGGAGAGGTATATGGCTGATAGAGGGAAGGAGAGGTACATAGAGAGGAGGGAAGGAGAGTTATATGGCTGATAGAGGGAAGGAGAGGTACATAGAGAGGAGGGAAGGAGAGTTATATGGCTGATAGAGGGAAGGAGAGGTATATGGCTGATAGAGGGAAGGAGAGGTATATGGCTGATAGAGGGAATGAGAGGTACATGGAGAGGAAGGGTAGGAGAGGTATATGGCTGATAGAGGGAAGGAGAGGTACATAGAGAGGGAGGGGAGGAGAGGTATATGGCTGATAAAGGGAAGGAGAGGTACATGGAGAGGGAGGGAAGGAGAGGTATATGGCTGATAGAGGGAAGGAGAGGTACATGGAGAGGAAGGGTAGGAGAGGTATATGGCTGATAGAGGGAAGGAGAGGTACATAGAGAGGGAGGGGAGGAGAGGTATATGGCTGATAAAGGGAAGGAGAGGTACATGGAGAGGGAGGGAAGGAGAGGTATATGGCTGATAGAGGGAAGGAGAGGTACATAGAGAGGAGGGAAGGAGAGTTATATGGCTGATAGAGGGAAGGAGAGGTACATAGAGAGGAGGGAAGGAGAGGTATATGGCTGATAGAGGGAAGGAGAGGTATATGGCTGATAGAGGGAAGGAGAGGTACATGGAGAGGAAGGGAAGGACAGGTATATGGCTGATAGAGGGAAGGAGAGGTACATAGAGAGGGAGGGAAGGGGAGGTATATGGCTGATAGAGGGAAGGAGAGGTAAATAGAGTGAGAGGGAGGGAAGGAGAGGTACATGGAGAGGGAGGGAAGGAGAGGTATATGGCTGATAGAGGGAAGGAGAGGTACATAGAGAGGAGGGAAGGAGAGTTATATGGCTGATAGAGGGAAGGAGAGGTACATAGAGAGGAGGGAAGGAGAGTTATATGGCTGATAGAGGGAAGGAGAGGTATATGGCTGATAGAGGGAAGGAGAGGTATATGGCTGATAGAGGGAATGAGAGGTACATGGAGAGGAAGGGTAGGAGAGGTATATGGCTGATAGAGGGAAGGAGAGGTACATAGAGAGGGAGGGGAGGAGAGGTATATGGCTGATAAAGGGAAGGAGAGGTACATGGAGAGGGAGGGAAGGAGAGGTATATGGCTGATAGAGGGAAGGAGAGGTACATGGAGAGGAAGGGTAGGAGAGGTATATGGCTGATAGAGGGAAGGAGAGGTACATAGAGAGGGAGGGGAGGAGAGGTATATGGCTGATAAAGGGAAGGAGAGGTACATGGAGAGGGAGGGAAGGAGAGGTATATGGCTGATAGAGGGAAGGAGAGGTACATAGAGAGGAGGGAAGGAGAGTTATATGGCTGATAGAGGGAAGGAGAGGTACATAGAATGAGAGGGAAGGAAGGAGAGGTACATAGAATGAGAGATGGAGGGAAGGAGAGGTATATGGCTGATAGAGGAAAGGAGAGGTACATAGAGAGGGAGGGAAGGAGAGGTATATGGCTGATAGGGCGAAGGAGAGGTACATAGAGAGGGAGAGAAGGAGAGGTATATGGCTAATAGAGGGAAGGAGAGGTACATAGAGTGAGAGGGAGGGAAGGAGAGGTATATGAGAAAAAAAAACAGAAGACTGCTTCTACAGCGCCTCAATTGCAGGAGGCTAATAATCAAATTACCCTGATACATGCGCGGCTGAAAAACACTATGTGGGTGTTTGGTTGGAGAATATAGAAACAGACAAAATCAGCTGCGCAAAGTATCAGGGAAAGGATAGTACAATTTTAGGAGAACCGATGTATGTATATAAATTGATTTATTAATGAAAAAGCATAAAATAGCAGTAAAAGATGACATAAAATTGTTGGATATAAAAAGGCACACCTTGACTAAGTTTATCCGTTTAAACAGACACCAAATTGTGTCGGTTCTCTATATGGAAGTCCACAAAAGGAAATAAAGTCCAGCTGTTTGTTGGAAAGCAATAGATGGTAATAGCCGTAATGTTAATACTGGAAGTGAATGATCAGTGCAGTAGACATCCCATAATAATAAATTGGGGGAGTGATCCAGTGTTATTTATTGTTCAATTACCTCTCCTTAGGTGGGCTGGTCCAAAGCCGAGCGTCCTCGGCGATGTGTCCTGCAATGCCCACTGTGCGAATGCCGCAGGGGAGAGGGAGCCGTGGATTCACTGTAAAGTGTATGCCGTGTGCTGGTTTATCCGGCTGACGGGGAGCCGTATGTTGATACGGGCGGCTCGAGAATTCAGATCCGCGGCTATTCTGGGATCTCTGTGGAGATGAAGGACGGCTTGCGGGGAGAACAAACCCGCTAATGCTTTCAAATCGGATACCTCGGCAGGTGTGCAGACAGGAGGCGTGGAGAGGTATATGGCTGATAGAGGGAAGGAGAGGTACATAGAGAGTGAGGGAAGGAGAAGTATATGGCTAATAGAGGGAAGGAGAGGTACATAGAGGGAGAGGTAGGGGAGGAGAGGTATATGGCTGATAGAGGGAAGGAGTAGTACATAGAGAGGGAGGGAAGGAGCGATATATGGCTAATAGAGGGAAGGAGAGGTACATAGAGGGAGAGGGAGCTAAGGAGAGATATATGGCTGATAGAGGGAAGGAGAGGTATATGGCTAATAGAGGGAAGGAGAGGTACATAGAGGGAGAGGGAGGGAAGGAGAGGTATATGGCTGATAAAGGTAAGGAGGGAGTGAGAGGTACATAGAGAGAGAGGGAGGCTAGGAATAGAGAATACAGTTTGGTTAACTTTAATCATAAAATATGAGCAAGAAACCCTAGCAATGAGCATGAAAATCCCTGGCAACGAGCATGGAACCCAGAGCATGAAACCCTTGGCTGTTTGGAAACCCCTGGCAATGAACATGGAACCCAGAGCATGAAACCCTTGGCAACGAGCATTAGACCCCTGGCAAGGAGCAGGTAATTGAAAAATAATTAGAGGCCTAATTTGTAAGGGACATTATTGTGTGTGGAGCATAAAATGGTGTCAGGTGCATTACTGTATGTGGCATAATGTGTAATTGGCATTACAGTGTATGGCATAATGTGTAATGGGCATTACAGAGTGTGGAATAATGTGTAATGGGCATTACGGTGTGTGGCATAATGTGTAATGGGTGGTAAATGTGTGGCTTAGAGACTGGTGTAGGAAGGAGGGGTCTGTGTTCTTGGAACACTGGGCGGACTTCTCAGTCAGATGCCATATTTTTTGTTGTGATGGATTGCACCTGAATGAGGAGGGGGCTGTGGTGCAGGGGGGCAGGATGGTTAGAAGGTTGGAGGAGCTTTTAAACTAGGTGACTGGGGGGAGGGTTTAGCTAGAAGCTACGGGTCAAGCAGTGAGAACAGTAAGGATGGGGGTAGTGAACAATCTGGGGGTGGAGAAGGGGGGAGCAAAAGATCAGCCGGCAATGGTATTTGCATGGGCATTGGCACCAGAAATATGGACACAGGTATTGCCCAAGATAATCCCAATTTATTACCTAATGACGAATATGGCTCAACAATATGGTATATTTAAAATTATGTCCATAGCAAGGGAAGATACTAACATCAGGTGTGTGTGTGTGTGTGTGTGTGTGTGTGTGTGTGTGTGTGTGTGGGGTTAGAAAGTCTTAATAGGTCAAATAGAGATAGTGGTGAGGGAGGCTGTATTAAGTATGATGGGGTGGAAAGGGAGGGAGGAGGAGAATAACAGTCGGTAAGGGTAATCCTAGAAAGGCACTCGTAAATATAGATAAGATACCATTAAAACAAACGGGCAATGGATAGAGGCTAAGCTAAAATGTATGCTAGCGAATGCAAGAAGCCTATCAGATAAAATGGGGAAATTGGAATGGCTTGTATCAAAGTCCCAGTATGATATTATAGGTATTACGGAAACACGGAAACATGGTGGGACGACTCTCATGACTGGGTTGCAAATTTGGAGGGATATTCTCTTTTCAGGAGGGATAGGGCTATCACAAGGGGAGGAGGGGTATGTCTCTTTGTTAAACCATCTCTAAAAACAAACATAATAGATGGTATTTATGAGGGGACTGGAGATAACGTGGAGTCACTATGGGTTGACATCACAAGTGGGGGCACAGAAGCAAAGAAACTAGTCATTGGCACGTGTTACAAGCAATCGGATATTAGCATACATGACGAGGAACAACTCTTGCAGCAAATTGAAAAAGCTGGGGGACATTCTAGTGTTAGGGGATTTTAACTATCCTGTTATAAAGTGGAGTAGTGGTTCATGTGTAAAAACTAGGAGCAGCAGGTTCTTAAATACATTAAAGGATCAATACTTGACTCATTTAGTCGAGGACCCAACTTAGGGGTAAAACTATTCTGGACCTAGTTATTATTAATAATGTGGACATTATATCAAACACTAAAGTTAGGGAGACATTGGGAAACAGTGAACACTATATGGTCACATTCGACATCAGTTTCAAGAAACATAGCTATAAGGGAGCAAATAAAACATTTAACTTTAGAAAAGCTAACTTCAATAAGCTGAGACAGGCACTATACGACAATGACTGGGAAGTTTTGTTTCATGGCAAAGACACAACGAAAATTTGGGATGCTTTAAAAGGTTTGCTTGATAGCAATATTCACAAATTCATTCCCATGAGCAGTAAACGCAGAAGTACTAAGCACAAACCAATGTGGCTTAATAAGGTCAAAGAAGAAATGTCTAGTAAGAGGCGTGCTTTCAAAACATTTAAATCTAATGGAGGGGAGGAGTCATTCCAGTATTCTAAGGAATGCAATAAAGAATGCAAAAAAGTAATAAGGGCAGCTAAAATTAAAAACAAAAAGGAAATCGCTATAGAGAGTAAAACCAATCCTAAAAAGGTGTATAAATACATAAACAATAAAAGGTTAAAGAAGGAGAATGTAGGCCCATTAAAAGATGAACTGGGAGCTTTGATAAACGATGAAAAATAAAAGCGGAAATACTGAACAGTTTTTTTCCCCTTTCCCTTTCACCAGGGAGGATCAGACGGTGAGAGTAGTGCAGAACGATAGTGAAGGTAATGACTCTTGGCTTAATGCTTGTTTAAGTGAGGAAGTAGTCCTGGAGAGACTAAGCAACATAAAGATTAATAAATCACCAGGCCCAGATGGTTTTCATCCGAGGGTTATTATGGAGCTTAGGGCACAGATAGCAAAATCCCTATATTTGATTTTCCATAGTTCAATTAGATCAGGCATGGTACCAAAGGATTGGCGCATAGCTGAGGTAGTGCTTTAATTTAAAAAGGGAACTAAAGATAACCCTGGTAACTATAGACCAGTTAGTTTAACCTCTATACTGGGTAAAATATTGGAAGGTATTCGGAGGGAAAGCATAGAGGATTATCTGCAGGTTAATAAGATTATTAGCAAAAGTCAGCATGGGTTTGTAAGGGACAGATCATGTCAAACTAACTTAATTAACTTCTATAAGGAAGTGAGCGATAATCTTGACCAGGGAAAAGCAGTGGGTGTGGTGTATTTAGATTTTGCAAAAGCCTTTGATACAGTGCCTCACAGGAGGGAACTTGGCCTAGGATATACTATTTGTACTTGGATAGGTAATTGGCTAGATAACAGAGTACAACGAGTAGTGGTCAACAGGATGTTCTCCAGCTGGGCACCAGTAGTCAGCGGAATACCACAAGAGTCCATTCTTGGCCCGCTACTGTTCAATATATTTATCAATGATCTAGGAATAGGCCTGGAAAGCACAGTGTCAATCTTTGCAAATGATACTAAACTGTGTAAGGTAATTAATTCAGAAAGCGATGTGGAGTCTCTACAGAATGAGTTAGTTAAGGTCGAAACCTGGGTGTCTAAATAGGGAATGAGGTTCAGTATAGAAAAATGCAAAGTTATATATTTTGGGACAAAAAACACACATGCATCCTACACTCTAAATGGGGAAAATATAGGGGTAACTGTTGTGGGAAAAGATTTGGGGGTGATCATAGATAATAGCCTTAATAACAGTACACAATGTCAAAATGCAGCAAAAAAGGCAAGTAAAGTGCTTGCGTGCATAAAACAGGGCATTGAGACAAGGGACGAGGATGTAATCATGCCATTGTACAAATCATTGGTACAATCCGCACCTGGAATATTGTGTTCAATTTTGGGCACCATATTATAAAAAAGATATTGAGGAACTAGAAGGAGTTCAAAGGAAAGCTACAGTACTAAATTCTAAATTGATTAAAGGGTTAGAGACACTGGAGTACGAGGAAAGGCTTACTAGGTTAAATATGTACAGTATACACTAGAAAAGAGGCGTCTAAGAGGAGACATTATTAATATCTTCAAATATGTAAAGGGTCATTACAAGGAATTAGCAGGGTATTTGTTTATTAAAAGAACGAAGTATAGGACAAGTGGGCACTCTCTGAGGCTAGAGGAGAGAAAATTCTGTACACAACATAGGAAAGGGGTCTTCACGGTAAGGACAATAAAGATTTGAAACTCCTTGCCGGAGAAGGTAATAATGGCAGACTCTGTAAATGCATTTAAAAATGGATTGGACAAATTTCTAACTGGAAAAAGTATCCAGAGTTATAGCATTTAACATAGTGTCATTAATATCTGGGAGTGGTAATAATAGGAACAGCTTAACACAGAATACAGGTTGAACTCGATGGGCATTTTGCCTCTTTTCAACCTCACTAACTATGGGCCTAATTCGGAGTTGATCGCAGCAGCAATTTTGTGCAGAGAGAGTTAGATTTGGGTGGGGTGTATTCAAACTGAAATCTAAATTGCAGTGTAAAAATAAAGCAGCCAGTATTTACCCTGCACAGAAACAAAATAACCCACCCAAATCTAACTCTCTCTGCAAATGTTATATCTGCCCTCCCCCCCCCCCCCTGCAGTGCACATGGTTTTGCCCAATTGCTAACAAACTTGCTGCTGCGATCAACTCAAAATTACCCCCTATGTTACTATGTAATTACGGTGTGTTGAATAATGTGTAAGGGGCATTACTATAAGGAGCAAAAATGACAGTTAATGTTAAGGGCATGAATCTGTTTTTTCCCCCCTATGCTTTTGTTTTTCCTGTGTTGTATAAGGGGCTCTACCTGGCGTAAATGTGTATAAGAGGTACTACTGTGTGGAGTAATGTGACTGATGAACACTACTCAGAGCCGGCCATAGGCATAGGCAAACTAGGCAATTGCCTAGGGCATTTGATATGCCTAGGGGCATCAGCAGCTTCTACTGATTAAAATGATATGCGGCATGCCTATATTCTGTGTGTAGCATTTCATATGCAGATACAGCCACAGTCTCACGCAGTATGTAGGCATGCAGCATATCATTTTAATCATCAGAAGCTGCTTGTGCATCCTAGCCACATAGCAATGCAAATAAGATGCATTTTCATAAAAATAAAATAAAAAAGGTGTGGCCAACGTTAGCATTGAGGCAAGATTTATGAGGACACATCTGTATCCAAGCAGAGGCAGATGTCACAGTGTTAGTGGCAGTGTGAGTGTTGTGTGCATGTGAGTGGGTTGGTTGTGCAGTAGTGTTCGGAATATGTGTAAGGAGCATTATGTGTGTCATGTAAAAATGAATTAATAATGTGCAACATATGTGTAAGGGGCACTATGTGTGTCATTATGTGTACAAGGGCATTAATAATGTGCGGCATATGTGTAAGAGGGTACTACTGTATGTATGTCATTATGTGTATAGGGGCACTAATAATGTGCAGCAAATGTGTAGGGGCACTGTGTATCATTATATGTAACTATAAGGGCATTAATGTGCGGCATATGTGTAAGGGACATTATGTGTAAAAGGGTATTAATAAAGGTTGTCATAATGTGTAAGGCGCATTATTTTTATAAGGACAGTAATAAGGTGTCTCAAATGTGTAAGGGGCATTACTGTGTGGAATGTGTATAAATGCATTACCTATGTGTGGCATTATGTGTATAAGGTGCTCAGGTGCTCTACTATGTGGCGTTGCGTATAGAAAGGGCACTACTGTGTCGTCTAATGTGAATAAAGAGCAATAGGGTGTGGTGTAATGTGAATATAAGGAGCAATTCAGTGTGATGTAATGTGAATAAGGGGCTCTACTGTGAGGAGTAACGTTAATAAGGTAAAGTGATACTACTGTGGGATGTAATATGAATTATAGACACTATCACATGATCAAATGTGAATAAAGTTGCAGTACTGTGTGGCGTAATTGGAATTGGGGTTATTGTGTGGCCATGCCCCTTGCCAGCAAACACCCCCCTTTTTGGGCTGTGCGCCAAATGTGCGAACTGTTCCTATTTTAAATATAGGGGGTACAAACACCAAAATAAGGACTGCTATGGGTGAGGGGTGATGGTACTGGGAAAGAGGTGGAAGGTCAGAGGCTGAACCAGCGGTAGTGCTAGGGGGCACCAGCCAAAATCTTGCCTAGGGCATCATATTGGCTAGGGCCGGCTCTGACACTACTGTGCGGTGTAATGTGAATTGGTACTATTCTGTGCCCATGCCCCTTCATCACAAAGGCATGCCGCAAATTTTTTTTTACGCATGCCTTCGGCGCACACTGGCCCTTTATGTTTTCCATCCCGCCACTTCAAATTTCCACTTCGACCACTGGGTTAAAACATATAAACATACCTTTAATGTTACAAGTAATATGTGTGATGGCTGCCTGACACCTAGCATCAGAGAATGCAGCACTCAGCTTCCATTCTCCTTCCTGTATAAGCCCGCCCCAAGTCTCCTATTGGCTAGTTACAAGGAGTCTGGGGGCAGGCTTATACAAGAAGGAGAAGCTGAGTGCGGCTGCATCCCGAGTGCAGTGGCGGCTGTGAAACACACAGTACCGCTGATCCCTGGGGCCATTGTATTGTTTTATTAGAAGTCACAAATCTAATTGAACTGAGAAGTAATTTAATAGTACCATGTACACAAAACTGAATTGCCAAATCACGTGTTTAGTCTAGATTTGGCAATTTAGTTTAGTCCAAACACAAGAAGAAGAATAGATCTAAGCTCTCCTAACGTTAGAGACTGGTGTGCTGTAGTAGATGCATTTGAGAAAGTCACAGGTGCGTGATGAAATCCCGTTGTTCAAACTTGTATCTGGTACAAGGATTGTACGCACTATCCTCCGGTGTACTAGACTGCGAAGTGACAGAACGGAGCAGCGTTACATCCCGGAGGCCGGTACGAGCATTGCCGCACACGAGCATCTCCATGATAAATACTTGCCGCTCCTAGTCAATACAAAACTCTGTCACCGCTTCTTGACTTTTTTTTATTGCAATAGACTGTCTCTATGGGCCTAATTCAGACCTGATCGCTAGGGTGCGTGTTTTGCGTCCCTGCGATCAGGTAGTCGCTGCCTACAGGGGAAGGGTATGGAGTGTGTACAGGCGTGCGATCGCATTTGTAGTAGAACTGCACAAACATCAGTTTGTGCAGTTTCTGCTCAGCCCAGGACTTACTCAGCCGCTGCGATGATCAGGGCCGCAGCTGACGTCAGAATACCTCCCTCCAAATGCCTGGTCTCTCCTGCATTTTCCCAGACACTCCTTGAAAACGGTCAGTTGCCACCTACAAATGCTCTCATCCTGTCAATCTCCTTGCAATCGCCCATGCATTCGGAAATTTCACACCATCCCGTCGCTGCCTGGCGATCCCCGTTGCTGCAGTCCGTCGCACCTGCGCATTGTGGGGCATGCGCAGTTCAGATCTGATCGCAGGCTGTGAGAAAACGCAGCCTAGTGATCAGGTCTGAATTAGGCCCTATATTTGCATAAGGATCTTTTTTAAACCATAATTCAGAGACATTGAATCCCGCAAGCTCACATGGGATCAACCTGCTATCCTTGATTTGATTTTACATTCATTCTAAAACACAGCTGTGACTAATTGCTACATTGTGTCTACATATCATTTTATTGATACAAATTTCATGACTAGCTATAGTGTTACTGTGCACAGTATCTTGTTTATGATTTTACATTGATATATACAGCAATATTGATTGTAATAAACCTAAATTTTCTTTTTAATACATACATTCTGGCATTGTTGGTTACTTTCACACCTGTGAATCCTTAAGCGCAGTTAGTTTTTTCCAATTATTTATTGTTTTTATTTAAACCCACAGAGGTTTAGCCCTAACAGCAAATAGGGATCACAGCTGTCTATTACAACATCAATTAGTTAACATTTATATACAATTTGTGAATGTGAACATTGGCGCCTAGGGTTTTTTATTGTGCTGTAGTAGAGGCTGCAATATCTATTTGCTGCTACTTGCATCTTTTAATGCTCAAAACTCAATATATAAAATGTCTGTGAGTGTTAGGGGGAGATTTATTAAGACGGCTAAAGAGTGGCAGTAGCCCATAGCAACTATTCACTTTCTAGCCAGCATTTATCAAGTACATTCCATAAAATCATAGGTGGAAGTGGATTGATTGCTATGGGCAACACCTCCACACTTTAGAAGCCTCGATACATCTCCCCATAGTCACTGGTGCACTTTATTAGAGAATGCAATATCTTCACTGCAACAACTGCATCTTACTAGCAATGTTACTGCTGACCTTAATGCAGATTTGTAGCCTTTACATATCTGCCTGCAGTGTGGGGTGATTGGAGCATGTCTAACTGGCTCCCTGAAGACTTTATTGACCCTTAAGCTGGGTACACACTATTCAATAATTGGGCCAAAACCAAAAGAAACTACACACTGAGTAAGAAATTGCTCAGTGTGTACAGGCTTGGACTGGCCCACAGGGGTACAGGGAAAACCATCGGTGGGCCCTACTGCCTGGGGCCCCACCTCCTGTTTTAAGGCTCAGGTTCCAGACTGTGCGCTTGAATTATACATTACACATATGTACCTTATACTGGACTATAGTGTATTTTCTACAGTGCATTGCTGTTATTAATCTGGAACATTATCATAAATGCAGCAGCTGAATTTACTGTATATACAGTATTTATGAACGGGCCCAGACGTTGTGCTCTCTAATGGTTAGTCAAACCAATGAGGTGAAAGGCCACACCCCCTCTGCAGACTGGCCACACCCCTAACATAGGCCCCTACCACTGCATTCCCCCAGTGGGCCCTGCATGCCCCAGTCCGACACTGAGTGTGTACAGGTGCCCACCGATCCTATAATCTGTTGGATCAGAGCATTTATCAGACATACACACTATTTGATCGCGTGTAACCATCTTAAGTCTCACATCCTTGGGATGCATTTTCTTCAGCGTATAATTTTCAATGTGATATAGGGTTGGAGAAAGTCCTGAGAGTTTGCAATCTGATACTGAATGCAATTCTTACTATCTTTGGGCCTAATTCAGACCTGATCGCTCGCTAGCTATTTTTTGCAGCGTTGCGATCAGATAGTCGCCGCCTATAGGGGAGTGTATTTTTGCTTTGCAAGCGTGCGATCACATGTGCAGCCGAGCACTACAAAAAAGTTTTGTGCAGTTTCTGAGTTGCCCAGAACTTACTCAGCCGCTGCGATCACTTCAGCCTGTCAGGTCCCGGAATTGACGCCAGACACCCGCCCTGCAAACGCTTGAACACGCCTGCATTTTTCCAACCACTCCCAGAAAACGGTCAGTTGCCACCCACAAATGCCTTCGTCCTGTCAATCTGCTTGTGATCGGCTGTGCGAATGGATTCTTCATTAAAACCATTGCACAGCAACGATTCACTTTGCACCCGTATGACATGCCTGTGCATTGCGGTGCGTACGCATGCCCAGTTCTGACCTGGTCGCAGCACAGTGAAAAAATCTAGCGTGCGATCAGGTCTGAATGACTCCCCCTTATACGCGCTTTAATTGGCAAATAAATAAATACAAATAAAAAGACATGTTAATTACATTCAGTAACGATATCCTGGTGGGAAGTGAAGTGCACAGCAACGCACATAAGGGGAAATGTATCAAGCCTTCAAGAGAGATGAAATGGAGAAGTTGTCCATAGCAACCAGTAAGCTTCTAGGTATCCTTAATCTAACTAAGTGTATGAGATAACTGAAGCTATGGGCAACTTCTCCACCTTATCTCCCCGAAGGTTTGATAGATCTCACCTATAGGGTTATATAAACCTGCTAATCAGCAGTTTGAAGGGGGGTACTCACGGAGCGATAATCTAAGCAATCTGACTAGATTGCTTAGATTTTAAGCATGATCGCTCCATGTGTACCACCACAGCGATAGCGATGCGCAGCCCCGCGCATCGCTATCGCTGGTGCTATCGCTGGTCGCTCATTTCGCCCCCCCCCCCCCCTCTCCCCCCGCATGCTCAGCACTCATCGCGCTGTGCTGAGTGGTGGGAGAGATGTGTGCTGAGCGGTTCGCTCAGCACACGTCTCTCCCACATCGGCCCGTGAAATGGGCCTTTACTGAGATTTCTGTTTTTTTAGCAGTGTGATGGAGGCTAAGACAGTAGAGCAATTTAAACATGCATGGGATAGGCATAAGCAGGGGTTAAAGTGAGACAGAACGGGTTCCATCATGACGTCTCGGGGGGGGGGGGGGGGGGGGCGGCGGATGCCAGGAGGACTGCAGCGGTCGGACATGGCAGCAGGTCTGGGTGAGTATTGTGTTTTTTTTTATATGTTTGAGTGTAAGCGGCGCTTCTATTGGGAGCAAACTACATAGGGGGTAACGACTGGGAGCAAACTACATAGGGGCTAACGACTGGAAGCAAACTGCATAGGGGCTAACGACTGGGAGCAAACTACACAGGGGCTAACGAATGGTAGAAAATTACATAGGGGCTAACAACTGGGAGCAAACTACATAGGGGCTAACGACTGGGACCAAACTACATAGGGGCTTATTACTGGAGCAAACTACATAGGGGCTAACTACTGGTGGCAAACTACATAGGGGCTAACTACTGGTGGCAAACTACATAGGGGCTAACTACTGGGAGCAAACTACATAGGGGCTAACTACTGGGAGCAAACTACATAGGAGCAAACTACATAAAGGCTAACTACTGGGAGCAAACTACATAGGAGCAAACTGAAAAGGGGCTAACTACTGGGAACAAACTACATAGGAGCAAACTACATAGGGGCTAACTACTGGGAGCAAACTACATAGGGGCTAACTACTGGGAGCAAACTACATAGGAGCAAACTGCAAAGGGGCTAACTACTGGGAACAAACTACATAGGAGCAAACTACATAGGGGCTAACTACTGGGAGCAAACTACATAGGGGCTAACTACTGGGGGCAAACTACATAGGAGCAAACTACATAGGGGCTAACTACTGGGAGCAAACTACATAGGGGCTAACTACTGGGGGCAAACTACATAGAGGCAAACTACATAGGGGCTAACTACTGGGGGCAAACTACATAGAGGCAAACTACATAGGGGCTAACTACTGGGAGCAAACTACATAGGGGCTAACTACTGGGAGCAAACTACATAGGAGCAAACTACATAGGGGCTAACTACTGGGAGCAAACTACATAGGAGCAAACTGCAAAGGGGCTAACTACTGGGAACAAACTACATAGGAGCAAACTACATAGGGGCTAACTACTGGGAACAAACTACATAGGGGCTAACTACTGGGGGCAAACTACATAGGAGCAAACTACATAGGGGCTAACTACTGGGGGCAAACTACATAGGAGCAAACTACATAGGGGCTAACTACTGGGAGCAAACTACATAGGGGCTTACTACTGGGGGAAAACTACATAGGGGCTAACTACTGGGAGCAAACTACATAGGGGCTAACTACTGGGAGCAAACTACATAGGGGCTAACTACTGGGGCAAACTACATAGGGGCTAATTACTGTTGGCAAACTACATAGGAGCAAACTACATAGGGGCTAACTACTGGAAGCAAACTACATAGGGGCAAACTACATAGGGGGCTAACTACTGGGGGCATAACTACAGGGGCTATGACTACAGAATCAGAATCAGCTTTATTGGCCCGGTATACTTGCATATAGTAGGAATTTGTCTTCGGTTTGCTAAACAACCGCCAAGTAGGTAACAGATAAGTAGGTGGGGGGGCAAGTAAAGTCATACAGATAGAAAAACCGTAGGGACACAGGTGAGTTACATGTACGTCTAGTCAGTCAATGTTCAAGAGTTCAGCAGGCGGACCGCTTGGGGAAAGAAACTTTTGAGGCTTCTGGTGGACCTGGCAGGGATGGCCCTGTAATGCCTGCCTGAAGGAAGCAAGTTAAACATGCTGTGGCCGGGGTGTAGCTGGTCCTTTACTATCTTCGTTGCCCGCTGGACAGGTACAGATCCTGGACTGAGGGAAGGTCGGCCCCAATGATCTTCTCTGTGGTTCTGACCACCTTTTGGAGCCTGCATCTGTCCCTCGCGCTGGCGGAGCTGTACAATACCAGTATCGAGGAGCACAGTATCGACTCCACAATTACGGAGTAGAAGAGGAGCAGAAGCTTCTGTGGGATGTTGGACTTCCTTGGTTGCCTGAAGAAGAACAACCTCTGCTGTGCTTTCCCGACAGTGGCGTCAGCGTTGGACCCCCATTTAAGGTCCCGGGAGATTGTGGTCCCTAGGAACTTGAAGGAGTCCACTAGCGATACCACACTGTCAGCAATTGTTAGCGGAGGTGCACTAGCTGACTTCTTCCAGAAGTCCACTATCATCTCAACAGTTTTGAGGGGATTGAGCTCAAGGTTGTTGTGGCTACAGCACTGGGCCAACTGGTCTACTTCCTATCTATAGGCCGATTTGTCCCCGTCCTTGATGAGGCTGATGACAGTGGTGTCGTCGGTGAATGTCATGATCTTTACTAATTGCGCGTCTGAGGTGCAGTCATTTGTGTACAGGGAGAACAGCAGGGGTGAGAGGACACAGCCCTGAGGGGCCACTGTACTATTGGACCGCGCTTGAGAGGTGAATTCCCCCGCTTTCACCAACTGTGTTCTATATGTCAAGAAGTCTACTATCCTGGAACAGGTAGCTTCTGGGACCCCTAGGTGAAGTAATTTGGGGTGGAGGATGCTGGGGACAATTGTATTGAAGGCCAAGCTGAAATCGACAAACAGGACCCTCACGTAAGTACCGGGAATGTCTAGGTGCTGTAGAATGTAGTGCAGGCCCAGGTTGACTGCATCCTCGACACAACGATTCGATCGATAGGCGAACTGTAGGGGGTCCAGTTGGGGTCCAGTCACAGTTTTCAGGTGATTCAAACCAGATGCTCGAACGTTTTCATGACCACAGATGTCAGTGCTATCGGCCTGTAATCATTCGGGTTCATGATAGAGTGTTTCTTGGGGACTGGGACGACAGTGGACCTTTTGAGGCAAGAAGGTACTTTCTGTAGCTCCAGCGATTTGTTGAAGATCTTGGTGAATATGAGGGTGAGCTGACCCGCACATGCTCTCAGGGCAGATGGTGACACTCCATCAGGACCCGGGGCTTTCCTGGGTTTGGCCCTTTTGAACAGTGCCTCCACCTCTTCTTGGGCGACTTGCAGTGCCTGGAGTTGGCCATCGGTGTTAGGGGCATCGTAGAGGTGATTGTTTGGGTCACAGGGGACTTCTTTTGTGAACCTGCAATAAAAGTGGTTCACCTCGTCTGCTACAGGGGCTAAGACTACAGGGGCATTACCACTATTGGCATAACTACAGGGGAAATTACCACTGGGGCATTACTACTGGGGCTAAACTACAGGGGACTAACTGACAGGGGCATTACTACAGGCGGCATTACTACTGGGGTCATTACCACTAAGGGCATTACTACTGGGGGCACTACTGAGGGCATTGCATAGGGGGCACTTTATAAGGGGCATCACTCCTGGGGATGTAAGGGGTACTACTACTGGGGACATTTCATAAGGGGCATCACTACTATGGGCTCTACATAAGGGACACTACCACTGTGGGCACTACCACTACAGTGGACATTGCATTAGGGGCACTACTACTGTGTGGATTGTATAAGGGAAGCTACTGCTGTGGGCATTATGTGTATTAGGGGTGCTACTACTGTGGGCATTATGTCTATTAGGGGTGCTGCTACTGTGGCCATTATGTGCATTAGGGGTGCAATTACTGTGGGCTTTGTGTATAAGGGCACTAATGTGTGTCATAACATGAATAAGGAACACTACAATGTGATGTAATGTGAATAAGATTGTGCTACTGTGTGGCATAATTTTAATTTGGGACACTATTGCATGACCATGCCCCTTTCTTTTCGAGACCACACCCCTTTTTGGGGTGCGCAACATCCTTTTATAACATGGGCGCTGGGGGGAGGCGGGGGGGGGGGGGGGGGAGTTTCACCACCTCTCTAGGACCACTTTAAGCACTGGACATAAGGATATCCTTACAAAGAAATGAGGATCAAATAAGGTTTGAGGTAAAAAAGGGGCAGACTAGATGGGCAAAGTGGTTCTTATCTACCGTCACATTCTATGTTTCTACTGTATGTGATCTGCTGAGATCCAAGCCTTGACACCATGCACTACCAGGAGGGATGGGCGACAATGCATCCTGGGTCAGCCCTGCACCTGGCTCTCATGACAGTGAGGGGGCAGAGCTGTAAGGAATAGGAAGAAGCTGAGTGCTTGGTTGGGTGGTTCTGTGGCAGCTCTCCAGGCAACACCCAGCAAGCCAAATACTGATACAGGTATTGATGGTGTGACAGCAACTCCTGCGTTGCCATGATATACCACAGAGCACTGATCCTGCCTTACCCATCTATTCTCTCAATAGAATATATTTATTGTGCCTTGAAGTTAATCTATCTGCTCTACACATTTGGAACCAACAGTACAAATCCTGAACAAGAATATTTTACAAAAAAACAGGGAAGGGAAAAACAATGAGTTAGAATTTAAATCAGTAATGATGTAACCCTAAGGGGAATCAAGAAATCATTTGCTGAGAAATTCCATGATTTTGTTATAAACTAGGGGTCTTTTCATAAGAATCTCTCCTGTTGCAGACTATGGGATGCTGGGATGCTGCATGAGGTCAGATTAGTCACATGTTTGTTTATGCTCATAATTCTTTCATGATAAGATTAAACATTATGTTGTATATTATGAATGATCTCTTGCAACTTTTCTTAAGAAAAATAAGAATTTACTCACCAGTAATTCTATTTCTCGTAGTCCGTAGTGGATGCTGGGTACTCCGTAAGGACCATGGGGAATAGACGGGCTCCGCAGGAGACTGGGCACTCTAAAAGAAAGATTAGGTACTATCTGGTGTGCACTGGCTCCTCCCTCTATGCCCCTCCTCCAGACCTCAGTTAGGGAAACTGTGCCCGGAAGAGCTGACACTACAAGGAAAGGATTTGGAATCCCGGGTAAGACTCATACCAGCCACACCAATCACACCGTACAACTTGTGATAACTATACCCAGTTAACAGTATGAACAACAAATGAGCCTCATGAACAGATGGCTCATAACAAAACCCTTTAGTTAAGCAATAACTATATACACGTATTGCAGAGAGTCCGCACTTGGGACGGGCTCCCAGCATCCACTACGGACTACGAGAAATAGAATTACCGGTGAGTAAATTCTTATTTTCTCTGACGTCCTAGTGGATGCTGGGTACTCCGTAAGGACCATGGGGATTATACCAAAGCTCCCAAACGGGCGGGAGAGTGCGGATGACTCTGCAGCACCGCATGAGCAAACTCAAGGTCCTCCTCAGCCAGGGTATCAAACTTGTAGAATTTTGCAAACGTGTTTGACCCCGACCAGGTAGCAGCTCGGCAAAGTTGTTATGCCGAGACCCCTTGGGCAGCCGCCCAAGAAGAGCCCCCTTCCTCGTGGAATGGGCTTTTACTGATTTAGGATGCGGCGGTCCAGCCGCAGAATGTGCAAGTTGAATCGTGCTATCAGATCCAGCGAGCAAAAAGTCTGCTTAGAAGCAGGAGCACCCAGTTTTTTGGGTGCATGCAGGATAACAGCGAGTCAGTATTTCTTACTCTGGCCGTCCTGGAAACATAAATTTTCAGGGCCCGGACTACATCCAGCAACTTGGAGGCCTCCAAGTCCCGAGTAGCCACAGGCACTACAAAAGGTTGGTTCAAATGACACGCTGATACCACCTTAGGGAGAAATTGGGGACGAATCCTCAATTCTGCCCTGTCCCTATGGAAGATCAGATAAGGGCTTTCACATGACAAAGCCGCCAATTCTGACACACGCCTAGCCGAAGCCAAGGCCAAATATATATATATATATCTATATATATATATATATATCTATATATATATATATATATATATATATATGACCACTTTCCACGTGAGATACTTCAACTCCACGTTCTGAAGTGGCTCAACAATGTGATTTTAGGAAAACCAACACTACGTTGAGATCCCAAGGTGCCACTGGAGGCACAAAAGGGGCTGAACATGCAGCACTCCCTTAACAACGTCTGAACTTCAGGCAGCGTCTTTCCTAACCTTTAACAGCGTAGGAATCATTTCATCTGGAACGCCCTTTTCCGTTAGGATCCTGCGTTCAACCACCAAGCCTTCAAATGCAGCCGCGGTAAGTCTTGGAACAGACAGGGCCCCTGCAGTAACAGGTCCGTCTGAGACACAGAGGCCATGGGTCCTCCGAGATCATTTCTTGTAGTTCTGGGTACCAAGTTCTACCTGGCCAATCCGGAACTATGAGTATAGTTCTTACTCCTCTCTTACTTACTATCCTCAGTACCTTGGGTATGAGAGGAAGAGGAGGGAACACATAAACCTACTGGTACACCCACGGTGTCACTAGTGCGTCCACAGCTATCGCCTGAGGGTCTCTTGACCTGGCGCAATACTTTTGTAGCTTTTTGTTGAGGCGGGACGCCATCATGTCCACCTGTGGCCGTTCCCAACGGGTCACAATCTGCGTATAAACTTCTAGATGAAGTCCCCACTCTCCCGTGTGGAGGTCGTGCCTGCTGAGGAAGTCTGCTTCCTAGTTTTCCACACCCGGAATGAACACTGCTGACAGTGTTAGCACGTGATACTCCGCCCATCGGAGAATCCTTGTGGCTTCTGCCAACGCCATCCTGCTTCTTGTGTCGCCTTGTCGGTTTACATGGGCGACAGCCGTGGTGTTGTCTGACTGAATCAGCACTGGCTGGTTTTGAAGCAGGGGTTCTGCTTGCCTTAGGGCATTGTAACTGGCCCTTAGGTCCAGAATATTTATGTAGGGAAGTCTCCTGACTCGACCATTGTCCTTGGAAATTTCTTCCCTGAGTGACTGCTCCCCAACCTCGGGGGCTTGCATCCGTGGTCACCAGGACCCAGTCCTGAATGCCGAATCTGAGGCCGTCGAGAAGATGAGCACTCTGCAGCCACCACAGCAAAGACACCCTGGCCCCGGGGACAGGATGATCAGCAGATGCATCTGAAGATGCGATCCTCACTTGTCTAACAGGTCCCACTGAAAGTTCCTTGCATGGAACCTGCCGAAGGGAATTGCTTCGTAAGAAGCTACCACCTTTTCCAGGACTCGCGTGCAATGATGCACCGACCCTGTTTTGGTTTTTAGGAGGTCTCTGACCCGAGATGACAACTCCTTGGCCTTCTTCTCCGGGAGAAACACCTTCTTCTGTGCTGTGTCCAGAAACATGCCCAATATCAGCAGACGCGTCGTAGGAACCAGCTGCGACTTTGGGATATTCAGAATCCAGCCGTGCTGTTGTAGCACTTCCTGAGACAGTGCTACTCCGATCAACGACTGCTCCTTGGACCTCGCCTTTATAAGGAGATCGTCCAAGTACGGGATAATTATAACTCCCTTTTTTCGAAGGAATATCATCATTTTGGCCATTACCTTGGAACACACCCTCGGTGCCGTGGACAGACCAAACGGCAACGTCTGGAATTGGTAATGGCAGTTCTGTACCACAACCTTGAGGTACTCCTGGTGAGGTGGGTAAATGGGGACATGTAGGTAAGCATCCATGATGTCCAGTGATACCATGTAATCCCCCTCTTCCAGGCTTGCAATAACTGCCCTGAGCGATTCCATTTTGAACTCGAACTTCCTTATATAAGTGTTCAAGGATTTCAAATTTAGAATGGGTCTCACCGAACCATCTGGTTTCGGTACCACAAACATTGTGGAATAGTAACCCCGTCCCTGTTGAAGGAGGGGAACTTTTATTATCACCTGCTGGAGGTACAGCTTGTGAATTGCCGCCAGTACTACCTCCCTGTCCTGGGGAGTAGTTGGCATGGCTGATTTGAGGTAACGGCGAGGGGGAGACGCCTCGAATTCTATCTTGTATCCCTGCGATACCACTTGTAGAACCCAGAGATCCACCTGTGAGCGAACCCACTGGTCGCTGAAGTTCCGGAGACGCGCCCCCACCGCACCTGTCTGTGGAGCCCCAGCGTCATGCGGTGGGCTCAGTAGAAGCAGGGGAGGATTTTTGTTCCTGGGAACTGGCTGTCTGGTGCAGCTTTTCCCTCTCCCCCTGCCTCTGGGCAGAAAGGAAGCACCTTTGATCCGCTTGCCTTTCTGAGGCTGAAAGGACTGTACCTGATAGTACGGTGCTTTCTTAGGTTGTGAGGGAGCCTGAGGTAAAAATTTTGATTTCCCAGCTGTTGCTGTGGATACAAGGTCCGAGAGACCATCCCCAAACAATTCCTCACCCTTATAAGGCAAAACCTCCATGTGCCTTTTAGAATCAGCATCACCTGTCCACTGCCGGGTCCATAATACCCTCCTGGCAGAAATGGACATTGCATTAATTCTAGATGCCAGCCGGCAAATATCCCTCTGTGCATCCCTCATATATAAGACTACGTCTTTAATATGCTCTATGGTTAGCAAAATAGTATCCCTGTCGAGGGTATCAATATTATCTGACAGGGTATCAGACCACGCTGCAGCAGCACTACACATCTATGCTGAAGCAATTGCAGGTCTTAGTATAGTACCTGAGTGTGTATATACAGACTTCAGGATAGCCTCCTGCTTTCTATCAGCAGGCTCCTTCAAGGCGGCCGTATCCTGAGACGGCAGTGCCACCTTTTTTGACAAGCGTGTGAGCGCCTTATCCACCCTAGGAGATATCTCCCAACGTGACTTATCCTCTGGCGGGAAAGGGTACGCCATCAGTAATTTTTTTAGAAATTACCAGTTTCTTATCGGGGGAACCCCACGCTTCTTCACACACTTCATTCAACTCATCTGATGGGGGAAAAAACACTGGCTGCTTTTTCTCCCCAAACATAATACCCTTTTTAGTGGTACCTGGGTTAATGTCAGAAATGTGTAACACATTTGTCATTGCCGTAATCATGCAACGGATGCCCCTTGTGGATTGTGTATATGTCTCATCCTCGTCGACACTGGAGTCAGACTCCGTGTCGACATCTGTATCTGCCATCTGAGGTAGCGGGCGTTTGTGAGCCCCTGATGGTCTTTGAGACGCCTGGGCAGGCACGGGCTGAGAAGCCGGCTGTCCCACGGCTGTTACGTCATCCAGCCTTTTATGTAAGGAGTTGACACTGTCGGTTAATACCTTCCACATATCCATCCACTCTGGTGTCCACCCCGCAGGGGGTGACATCACATTTATCGGCACCTGCTCCGCCGCCACATAAGCCTCCTCATCAAACATGTCAACACAGCCGTACCGACACACCGCACACACACAGGGAATGCTCTGACTGAGGACAGGACCCCACAAAGTCCTTTGGGGAGACAGAGAGAGAGTATGCCAGCACACACCACAGCGCTATATAAATAGGGATTTACACTATTACAGAAAGTGATTTTTCCCTATAGCTGTATAGTTTTCCCTATACATGTATAGTTTGCGCCTAAATTTAGTGCCCCCCCTCTCTTTTTAACCCTTTGAGCCTGGAAACTGCAGGGGAGAGCCTGGGGAGCTGTCTTCCAGCGGAACTGTGAAGAGAAAATGACGCCAGTGTGCTGAGGGAGATAGCCCCGCCCCTTTCACGGCGGACTTCTCCCGCTCTTTTATTAATATTATGGCAGGGGATTTTTACACATATATAGTTTATTAGACTATATTATGTGTTTTTTTGCCATTTTTAAGGTAATCTAATTGCAGCCCAGGGCGCCCCCCCCCAGCGCCCTGCACCCATCAGTGACCGGAGTATGTGGTGTGCATGGGGAGCAATGGTGCACAGCTGCAGTGCTGTACGCTACCTTAATGAAGACCGGAGTCTTCAGCCGCCGATTTTCTCCTCGGAATCTTCCGTCTTCTGGCTCTGCAAGGGGGACGGCGGCGCGGCTCCGGGACCGGACGACCGAGGCTGAGCCTGTGTTCGATCCCTCTGGAGCTAATGGTGTCCAGTAGCCTAGAAGCCCAAGCTAGCTGCAAGCAGGTAGGTTCGCTTCTCTCCCCTAAGTCCCTCGTAGCAGTGAGTCTGTTGCCAGCAGATCTCACTGAAAATAAAAAACCTAACAAATACTTTCTTTACTAAGAGCTCAGGAGAGCCCCTAGTGTGCAACCAGCTCGAGCCGGGCACAGATTCTAACTGAGGTCTGGAGGAGGGGCATAGAGGGAGGAGCCAGTGCACACCAGATAGTACCTAATCTTTCTTTTAGAGTGCCCAGTCTCCTGCGGAGCCCTTCTATTCCCCATGGTCCTTACGGAGTACCCAGCATCCACTAGGACGTCAGAGAAATGATGTTAATTCCTTAGACCGCTCTGTTCTGTAAGTATTAATGGACAGTAAGGGCTGTAACACACGCTCCGGTTTTTCCTGGATTTATACAGATACAGTTGGAGAAGAGTCTCAAACTGTTTGAACCTGGCGCTATATATATTGATGAATTTACCAGCTAATAGTCCAGTATAAAGAACCGTAATATTGGAGCTGCTGAGCAAAACAGCTGGCTAGGCTGAAATGCAAATTGAAAAACAGACCAAAAGAATGCTCTGCGCTCCAAAAATCACTCAAGATTAGTTAATTGATCAATTAGATGCAGTCTAGCAGGGAGAATAATTGACTCAATGAAGCTCAACTTTTGAAAAAAGATTATTTTATCATATTAAAAAACGGCCATGGGGACCAGGTTTGCACCTAGTTTTGCCAACCTCTATATGGGCCGCTTCGAGGAAGAATACATCTGGAGCGGCCCATATAGAGAGAACCTGGTCCTCTATGGCCGTTACATCGACGATTTATTTATTATTTGGAATGGGGGTTATCAAAAAGCACTTGATTTTGTTAATTTTTTAAATGACAATACTTATAATATCAAATTCACTTATAATTTTGATGTATCAACAGTAAACTTCCTTGATGTCACCTTTTCCATAGCCAATGAAAAAATAATTTCAACAAATTATATCAAACCAGTAGGATCAGGAAATCTTCTACACTATACAAGTGGCCATTATAGACCATGGGTCAAAAACATCCCAAAAAATCAGATAGTTAGATTAAGGAAAAATTGTTCATTAGATTCAGCCTTTCTTTCACAAGTCGAAACTCTACTAAAACAGTTCCAGGAAAGAGGATACCCACTTTATATGTTAGAAGAATCTAGGCTATATGCCAATACCCTTATAGGTAATGATAGATCAACATCTAAAAATGTCCAAAGTAGAAAGTCGGAGACCAAGCAGCTGAAACATACAGATGTTGGGGTCCCTGTGGAGAATTCAGTTAAATTCATCTCCAAATTTAATAAACAATCAAATGCCATCAAAAAGATAGTTCAAACCAATTACCAACTAATTAAACAAGATCGAGTCTTAAGTAAATGTTTATCTGATAAGCCTCTAGTTATATTCAGAAGAAATAGCAACTTGAAAGAAATGATAGTTCCTAGCTTTCTTAAACCAGTAATTCCAGTGAAAAGTCCCTTTTGGTTACCAACGAAACCTCTAGGCAATTATCGTTGTAATAAACAAATCTGTCTCACTTGTAAATTTATGAGAAACAGAGTCTCATCCATTGTGTCAACTGCCAATGGGAACTCTTTTCAAATCAAACAGTTCATAAACTGTGATTCAGAATACTGTGTATATGTATTGCAGTGTTCATGCTCTCTTCAATATATAGGGAGAACCACTCGATCTCTCAAATCAAGGTTTAGAGAGCACAGACTTAATATTATCAAAAAACTTCAAACTCACAGTGTATCACGCCACTTTTCGAGAGTACACAATGGCGATCCATCTACCTTGACAGTAATGGGTATAGAACAATTTTCAAGTACCAAAAGAGGGGGGGGACAGATTTCGTAAACTTTGTATGGGAGAATCATCATGGATCTTTAAATTGGATACTTTATATCCTAAAGGTCTAAATGAAGCCCTGGACTATACCTGCCTGGATTAATTAAGGTGAACATGCATGTATGTGTATATGTATATGTATGTGTATCTGTGTATGTATATATATATATATATGTATGTTCCCTTATGTAGTAATGGCCTTTCATGTGAATTTAATTAGTCTAATTTAGTGAGATCTCTTGGTTTTTTCTAGCCTTTATATTCCTATATCTTGTGTAAATAGGTGTAGGTTTATTATGAAAGAGAGAAAGATATATATTTAATCTTATCTCCAAGAGATATTAACACTATATAGGCCTCATTATAAATAGTGCAGATTTGGTCTTTCTGCTCTTTACTATATTTCATCTTAATATACAAACTATAGATTCTTTTCAACTTTATAGATATTATTAATAATCTATATTCATAATGTTGTCTCTATTCCTTATTATTATATTCTTTATCTCTATTACATTTTTAATTTATTTGTATATAAAAATTATTTTACTGTACTTAATTATGATTATAATTGTAGTCAGTGTTATTTATTTTTCTCAACATCATACAGATAAATTGAACACACATATGCATGTAGAATAATCTTGTATATGCATGTGTGTGTGTGTACACTTTGGTTTAATTTAATTGAATTATGTATTATCTGGTATATGAATTACTTATGCTGTCGGTACCATTATGGATTCCTTATACCGGCTGCCTAGACAAGGCTGTAATACAGAGAAATTAAGATCTCATTGGTGAAGAAAGTTTGCTGAAATAATAAAAATATAGGTTTTTTTTTGGGTAGTAATAGATGTAAGTAATTTGATAAATACCAGTACTAAGTGTTAGGATAATTTGAGATTTTATGTAATACAATTAATTTACATTATTTCTGAATGGTAGCTACTTCTAGTATAGAGAGGGTTAAAGCTTTAATAGTTTCTCCTTTCTGCTTCTTACTCTCTGTTTCAATTAAGGTTAAATTAGCATAAAAACATAAAATTGTTTCTTTATTTTATGATTTGAAGGCACAGTATTATTGACTCAATGTCTCTCTAACTATTCACTGTTATGGTTAAGGAATATTGCTCTTAATTATGTTTGTTCTATCGGTGAGGCTAATAATATGTTTGTATTATATTTTGAACATTAATTGACACATCAGACTTAGTTTGTGTAATCAGCTAGGTATAAATGATGCAGCTCTCAGTAGGAAGGTATTCATCTTGAGGAAGTCTCCGTTGCTAGGAGACGAAACGCGTTGACACCCCTTTCTACGAGTTCAGTTTAGTGGACATTTGCTACTTCACAGATTGGCTCTCCATTATCTTGGCTCCTGCACTCCGTCCTTTATCCACACTACAGCCCATTGACCTTTCAGACCCAAACCTCCGCTGTGAGGTACAAGCACTCCAGCTATTTGCGGCACTATTACATCTGGATACCGCCGCGGTCAGCCGGACACGAACGGACTCCCGCTGTGTGGCCAATATAGCACTGGCTAATTGCGGCTTTGCCGTTCCCCACCGCTACCGCTAGCCAAACTGATTACGTCCTCTGCTGTGAGGCTCTCAATGCAGTGTTTTCTTGTGGTCATCTGACGGCTGCTTTGACGGAGATTTTGGATCATCAGCGGGTCTGCTTTTCAACTGTCACTGAGGCATCAACCAAAATTTCTTTATTCACCTCGTGAAAATGCACACAGGACCCTGTAGTAAATTCCAGGAACCAGCACGGGGGTAATTATTATTGCTTGTATGCCTCTAATAATTTATTAGTTATTGTGGAGCCATCTGTGGACATCACTTATGATATTACACTGGGACCCCAGTGTTAGAATCAATTGACATTTTATTTAAAGAGAGCTTTTCTCTCATGGTTAAAAATTATTTATTTAGATACATTGTATGTTGTCTTAACTAGCACGTTCATAAACACAGATAGAGTGTTTCTATTTGTGTATGCAAGAGGTAGAAACCTCTGACCTTCTTAAACTGCTACATATATTAATTGTTTGTCCGTCTTATGTGTCTTTGTTAAATATTAACATTTTTTAATATGATAAAATAATCTTTTTTCAAAAGTTGAGCTTCATTGAGTCAATTATTCTCCCTGCTAGACTGCATCTAATTGATCAATTAACTAATCTTGAGTGATTTTTGGAGCGCAGAGCATTCTTTTTGTCTGTTTTTCCTGGATGGCAAAAAGCCAGACAAACTTTGTCCGGCTTTTTGTCATCCGGGAGGGTCTTTCACACACAACGGCTTTGAGCCGTGTGTAATGCTGTGCGCATGCGCAGCAGCGGCGGCTAAAAAAACGTTGTGTGTGAAAGCTCCCCTTCACACACACGCCCTGTCCCGGCAGCCGGACCTTCCAGTGGATATTTTTCTAGCTGCAACCCGGCAGACCGGGCCGGGGCCATGCCATGTGAAAGGACCCTACACCTTACACTGTTAATTACAATACCGGCACAGGTTTTTCCTATCCGGCAAAAGCCACCACGTGTGTTACAGCCCTTAGAGTCCTGTTTGCATATACTACTAGTACATATAGTAGTTGCATATAGTTGCATATAGTACTATTATTCTTGTGATTACAATAACACTAGTAACCCAAGAATAGTAAATTTGATTCACCAAACATATGAAAATATATATTTTTTTCTTTACTCCATTTTTGATTAGTATAGCATTACAACTAGTGATGAGCGGGTTCGGTTCCTCGGAAACCGAACCCCCCCGAACTTCACCCATTTTACACGGGTCCGAGGCATACTCGGATTCTCCCGTATGGCTTGGTTAACCCTAGCGCGCTTGAACGTCATCATCCCGCTGTCGGATTCTCGCGAGATTCGGATTCTATATAAGCAGCCGCGCGTCGCCGCCATTTTCACTCGTGCATTGGAAATGTTAGGGAGAGGACGTGGCTGGCGTCCTCTCCGTTTATTAATCTTGAATTCTTGATGCAAAAATATTTGTGCTTATTGCTTAATTGTGGGGACTGGGGAGCAGCTGTATTATATAGGATGAGTACAGTGCAGAGTTTTGCTGACAGTGACCACCAGTATACGTTGTCTGCCTGAAAAATACTCCATATCTGTGCTCAGTGTGCTGCATATATCTGTGTTCACACTGCTTAATTGTGGGGACTGGGGAGCAGCTGTATTATATAGGAGGAGTACAGTGCAGAGTTTTGCTGACAGTGACCACCAGTATACGTTGTCAGCCTGAAAAATACTCCATATCTGTGCTCAGTGTGCTGCATATATCTGTGTTCACACTGCTTAATTGTGGGGACTGGGTAGCAGCTGTATTATATAGGAGGAGTACAGTGCAGAGTTTTGCTGACAGTGACCACCAGTATACGTTGTCTGCCTGAAAAACACTCCATATCTGTGCTCAGTGTGCTGCATATATCTGTGCTCACACTGCTTTATTGTGGGGACTGGGGAGCAGCAGTATTATATAGGAGGAGTACAGTGCAGAGTTTTGCTGACAGTGACCACCAGTATACGTTGTCTGCCTGAAAAACACTCCATATCTGTGCTCAGTGTGCTGCATATATCTGTGCTCACACTGCTTTATTGTGGGGACTGGGGACCACCAGTATATTATATAGGAGGAGTACAGTGCAGAGTTTTGCTGACAGTGACCACCAGTATACGTTGTCTGCCTGAAAAACACTCCATATCTGTGCTCAGTGTGCTGCATATATCTGTGCTCACACTGCTTTATTGTGGGGACTGGGGACCACCAGTATATTATATAGGAGGAGTACAGTGCAGAGTTTTGCTGACCAGTGACCACCAGTATACGTTGTCTGCCTGAAAAACACTCCATATCTGTTTCAGTGTGCTGCATATATCTGTGCTCACACTGCTTTATTGTGGGGACTGGGGACCAGCAGTATTATATAGGAGGAGTACAGTGCAGAGTTTTGCTGACAGTGACCACCAGTATATATAGCAGTACGGTACGGAAGGCCACTGCTCTACCTACCTCTGTGTCGTCAAGTATACTATCCATCCAGATTCTATACCTGTGGTGCATTTTAGTTTTGCAGTTTGCTGACAGTGACCACCAGTATATATATCAGTACGGTACGGAAGGCCACTGCTCTACCTACCTCTGTGTCGTCAAGTATACTATCCATCTAGATTCTATACCTGTGGTGCATTTTAGTTTTGCAGTTTGCTGACAGTGACCACCAGTATATATAGCAGTACGGTACGGAAGGCCACTGCTCTACCTACCTCTGTGTTGTCAAGTATACTATCCATCCATACCTGTGATGCATTTCAGTTGTGCGCAGTATATATATAGTAGTAGGCCATTGCTATTGATACTGGCATATAATTCCACACATTAAAAAATGGAGAACAAAACTGTGGAGGTTAAAATAGGGAAAGATCAAGATCCACTTCCACCTCGTGCTGAAGCTGCTGCCACTAGTCATGGCCGAGACGATGAAATGCCATCAACGTCGTCTGCCAAGGCCGATGCCCAATGTCATAGTAGAGAGCATGTAAAATCCAAAAAACAAAAGTTCAGTAAAATGACCCAAAAATAAAAATTTAAATCGTCTGATGAGAAGCGTAAACTTGCCAATATGCCATTTACGACACGGAGTGGCAAGGAACGACTGAGGCCCTGGCCTATGTTCATGGCTAGTGGGTCAGATTCACATGAGGATGGAAGCACTCATCCTCTCGCTAGAAAAATGAAAAGACTTAAGCTGGCAAAAGCACAGCAAAGAACTCTGCGTTCTTCTAAATCACAAATCCCCAAGGAGAGTCCAATTGTGTCGGTTGCGATGCCTGACCTTCCCAACGCTGGACGGGAAGAGCTTGCGCCTTCCACCATTTGCATGCCCCCTGCAAGTGCTGGAAGGAGCACCCGCAGTCCAGTTCCTGATAGTCAAATTGAAGATGTCACTGTTGAAGTACACCAGGATGAGGATATGGGTGTTGCTGGCGCTGGGGAGGAAATTGACAAGGAGGATTCTGATGGTGAAGTGGTTTGTTTAAGTCAGGCACCCGGGGAGACACCTGTTGTCCGTGGGACGAATATGGCCATTGACATGCCTGGTCAAAATACAAAAAAAATCACCTCTTCGGTGTGGAATTATTTCAACACAAATGCAGACAACAGGTGTCAAGCCGTGTGTTGCCTTTGTCAAGCTGTTATAAGTAGGGGTAAGGACGTTAACCACCTAGGAACATCCTCCCTTATACGTCACCTGGTCCGCATTCATCAGAAGTCAGTGACAAGTTCAAAAACTTTGGATGACAGCAGAAGCAGTCCACTGACCAGTAAATCCCTTCCTCTTGTAAACAAGCTCCTGCAAACCACCCCACCAACTCCCTCAGTGTCAATTTCCACCTTACACAGGAAAGCCAATAGTCCTGCAGGCCATGTCACTGGCAAGTCTGACGAGTCCTCTCCTGCCTGGGATTCCTCTGATGCATCCTTGAGTGTAACGCCTACTGCTGCTGGCGCTGCTGTTGTTGCTGCTGGGAGTCGATCGTCATCCCAGAGGGGAAGTCGGAAGACCACTTGTACTACTTCCAGTAAGCAATTGACTGTCCAACAGTCCTTTGCGAGGAAGATGAAATATCACAGCAGTCATCCTGCTGCAAAGCGGATAACTCAGGTCTTGTCAGCCTGGGTGGTGAGAAACGTGGTTCCGGTATCCACCGTTAATTCAGAGGCAACTAGAGACTTGTTTGAGGTACTGTGTCCCCGGTACCAAATACCATCTAGGTTCCATTTCTCTAGGCAGGCGATACCGAAAATGTACACAGACGTCAGAAAAAGAGTCACCAGTGTCCTAAAAAATGCAGTTGTACCCATTGTCCACTTAACCACGGACATGTGGACAAGTGGAGCAGGGCAGACTCAGGACAATATGACTGTGACAGCCCACTGGGGAGATGTATTGCCTCCCGCAGCAAGAACAGCAGCGGCGGCACCAGTAGCAGCATCTCGCAAACGCCAACTCGTTCCTAGGCAGGCTACGCTTTGTATCACCGCTTTCCATAAGAGCCACACAGCTGACAACATCTTACGGGAACTGAGGAACATCATCGCAGAATGGCTTACCCCAATTGGACTCTCCTGGGGATTTGTGACATCGGACAACGCCAGCAATATTGTGAGTGCATTACATCTGGCCAAATTCCAGCACGTCCCATGTTTTGCACATACATTGAATTTGGTGGTGTAGAATTATTTAAAAAACGAGAGGGGCGTGCAAGAGATGCTGTCGGTGGCCCGAAGAATTGAGGGCCACTTTCGGCATTCAGCCACCGCGTGCCGAAGACTGGAGCACCAGCAAACAGTCCTGAACCTGCCCTGCCATCATCTGAAGCAAGAGGTGGTAACGAGGTGGAATTCAACCCTCTATATGCTTCAGAGGATGGAGGAGCAGCAAAAGGCCATTCAAGCCTATACATCTGCCCACGATATAGGCAAAGGAGGGGGAATGCACCTGACTCAAGCGCAGTGGAGAATGATTTCAACGTTGTGCAAGGTTCTGCAACCCTTTGAACTTGCCACACGTGAAGTCAGTTCAGACACTGCCAGCCTGAGTCAGGTCATTCCCCTCATCAGGCTTTTGCAGAAGAAGCTGGAGACATTGAAGGAGGAGCTAAAACAGAGCGATTCCGCTAGGCATGTGGGACTTGTGGATGGAGCCCTTAATTCGCTTAACCAGGATTCACGGATGGTCAATCTGTTGAAATCAGAGCACTACATTTTGGCCACCGTGCTCGATCCTAGATTTAAAACCTACGTTGTATCTCTCTTTCCGGCAGACACAAGTCTGCAGAGGTTCAAAGACCTGCTGGTGAGAAAATTGTCAAGTCAAGCGGAACGTGACCCGTCAACAGCTCCTCCTTCACATTCTCCCGCAACTGGGGGTGCGAGGAAAAGGCTAAGAATTCCGAGCCCATCCGCTGGCGGTGATGCAGGGCAGTCTGGAGCGAGTGCTGACATCTGGTCCGGATTGAAGGACCTGGCTACGCTTACTGACATGTCGTCTACTGTCACTGCATATGATTCTGTCACCATTGAAAGAATGGTGGAGGATTATATGAGTGACCGCATCCAAGTAGGCACGTCAGACAGTCCGTACGTATACTGGCAGGAAAAAGAGGCAATTTGGAGGTCCTTGCACAAACTGGCTTTATTCTACCTATGTTGCCCTCCCTCCAGTGTGTACTCCGAAAGAGTGTTTAGTGCAGCCACTCACCTTGTCAGCAATCGGCGTACGAGGTTACTTCCAGAAAATGTGGAGAAGATGATGTTCATCAAAATTAATTATAATCAATTCCTCCGTGGAGACATTCACCAGCAATTGCCTCCAGAAAGTACACAGGGATCTGAGATGGTGGATTCCAGTGGGGACGAATTAATAATGTGTGAGGAGGGGGATGTACACAGTGAAAGGGGTGAGGAATCGGAGGATGATGATGAGGTGGACATCTTGCCTCTGTAGAGCCAGTTTGTGCAAGGAGAGATTGATTGCTTCTTTTTTGGTGGGGGCCCAAACCAACCAGTCATTTCAGTCACAGTCGTGTGGCAGACCCTGTCGCTGAAAAGATGGGTTCGTTAAAGTGTGCATGTCCTGTTTATACAACATAAGGGTGGGTGGGAGGGCCCAAGGACAATTCCATCTTGCACCTCTTTTTTCTTTAATTTTTCTTTGCATCATGTGCTGTTTGGGGACAATTTTTTTGAAGTGCCATCCTGCCTGACACTGCAGTGCCACTCCTAGATTGGCCAGGTGTTTGTGTCGGCCACTTGTGTCGCTTAGCTTAGTCACACAGCGACCTTGGTGCGCCTCTTTTTTTCTTTGCATCATGTGCTGTTTGGGGACAATTTTTTTGAAGTGCCATCCTGCCTGACACTGCAGTGCCACTCCTAGATGGGCCAGGTGTTTGTGTCGGCCACTTGTGTCGCTTAGCTTAGTCACACAGCGACCTTGGTGAGCCTCTTTTTTTCTTTGCATCATGGGCTGTTTGGGGACTATTTTTTTGAAGTGCCATCCTGTCTGACACTGCAGTGCCACTCCTAGATGGGCCAGGTGTTTGTGTCGGCCACTTGGGTCGCTTAGCTTAGTCACACAGCTACCTCATTGCGCCTCTTTTTTTCTTTGCATCATGTGCTGTTTGGGGACTATTTTTTGAAGTGCCATCCTGTCTGACACTGCAGTGCCACTCCTAGATGGGCCAGGTGTCTGTGTCGGCCACTTGTGTCGCTTAGCTTAGTCACACAGCGACCTTGGTGCGCCTCTTTTTTTCTTTGCATCATGTGCTGTTTGGGGACTATTTTTTTGAAGTGCCATCCTGTCTGACACTGCAGTGCCACTCCTAGATGGGCCAGGTGTTTGTGTCGGCCACTTTTGTCGCTTAGCTTAGTCACACAGCGACCTTGGTGCGCCTCTTTTTTTCTTTGCATCATGTGCTGTTTGGGGACAATTTTTTTGAAGTGCCATCCTGCCTGACACTGCAGTGCCACTCCTAGATGGGCCAGGTGTTTGTGTCGGCCACTTGTGTCGCTCAGCTTAGTCACACAGCGACCTTGGTGCGCCTCTTTTTTTCTTTGCATCATGTGCTGTTTGGGGACTATTTTTTTTGAAGTGCCATCCTGTCTGACACTGCAGTGCCACTCCTAGATGGGCCAGGTGTTTGTGTCGGCCACTTGGGTCGCTTAGCTTAGTCACACAGCTACCTCATTGCGCCTCTTTTTTTCTTTGCATCATGTGCTGTTTGGGGACTATTTTTTTGAAGTGCCATCCTGTCTGACACTGCAGTGCCACTCCTAGATGGGACAGGTGTTTGTGTCGGCCACTTGGGTCGCTTAGCTTAGTCACACAGCTACCTCATTGCGCCTCTTTTTTTCTTTGAATCATGTGCTGTTTGGGGACTATTTTTTTGAAGTGCCATCCTGTCTGACACTGCAGTGCCACTCCTAGATGGGCCAGGTGTTTGTGTCGGCCACTTGTGTCGCTTAGCTTAGTCACACAGCGACCTTGGTGCGCCTCTTTTTTTCTTTGCATCATGTGCTGTTTGGGGACAATTTTTTTGAAGTGCCATCCTGCCTGACACTGCAGTTCCACTCCTAGATGGGCCAGGTGTTTGTGTCGGCCACTTGTGTCGCTTAGCTTAGCCATCCAGCGACCTCGGTGCAAATTTTAGGACTAAAAATAATATTGTGAGGTGTGAGGTGTTCAGAATAGACTGAAAATGAGTGTAAATTATGGTTATTGAGGTTAATAATACTATGGGATCAAAAGGACCCCCAAATTCTATGATTTAAGCTGTTTTTGAGGGTTTTTTGTAAAAAAAACACCCGAATCCAAAACACATCCGAATCCGACAAAAAAATTTCAGGGAGGTTTTGCCAAAACGCGTCCGAATCCAAAACACGGCCGCGGAACCAAATCCAAAACCAAAACCCGAAAAATTTCCGGTGCACATCACTAATTACAACAGATGTCACTGGGTAAAGACTTAGCCCTTGTCTTATATGAGGATGTGACATAGATTAGTGCAATTATTCCAATTTGTACCATCCATTTACTACTAATAATTAGAGATAAGCGGGTTCGGTTCTCAGAGAACCGAACCGTACCGAACTTTACCATTCGAGTCTGGATCCGAGGCAAAACGTCATCATCCCGCTGTCGGATTCTCGCGGGATTTGGATTCCATATAAAGAGCCGCGCATCGTGGCCATTTTCACTCCAGTCTCGGAGAGTGTAGTGAGAGGACGTGTCTCCGTCCTCAGTGTCTGTGTGGGGGCGGGAAAGTGGGGTGGCGATTCTAGTGCTGTCTTGTGCTGCTCAGTCCAGTGTAGTCAGTGTCTTATGCTGCATCAGTCCAGCCAGTCACAGTGTTGGTGTCCTCTGCTGCTATATGTCCCCAGTGCTGCTGGCTGCTGTATAAGTCCCTTGCATTTTTGCTGTGTTGTCTTGCATCAGACCAGGGGTTGTGTCTTGTGCAGCATCAGTCCAGTGACCAGTCACAGCGGTGGTGTCCTCTGCTGCCATATATCCAGTGTAGGTGTATAAGTCCCTTTCAGTGGTGCTGTGTTGTCCTGCATCAGACCAGGGGTAGTATCTCTCTTGTGCAGCATCAGTCCAGTGACCAGTCACAGTGGTGGTGTCCTCTGCTGCCATAAATCCAGTGTAGCTGTATTAACTACCTTGTTAGGGGACAATGAATCTAAAAAAGTTCTGAATAAACGTGAGGAATTAGGTACCCTTAGAGATAACTGTGTGTTTGTTACACAATACAACACACATGCTGCTCAAATAAGACAGATTATCCATAAGAATACTCCTTTACTCAGGATTGATCCCCTATTAGAACCAGACATTGGTACCAAGATAAAGGTAGTGTATAAAAAAATCAGAATCTCTTCAATCCAAATTAGCACCTAGTATGTTTAATCCAAATAGGAATATCAGAATAGCGAAAAAGAACACAGGACAGAGAGGATCTGGTGGGGAAGTAACCACTGGTGTTAGGGGCAAATTCCTCTGATTGGCTTAGGCAAAAACCTCAGGGATTTTTTAAATGTGCCTTATCTAGATGTCTAACTTGTAACAACATAAACCCTAGTAACAAGCTGTGCAGAGCGAAAACCACAGGTGAAGAGTTCACTATACCACAGTTTTTGAACTGCAATTCCACCTATGTAGTTTATTTGGTGGAATGCGGTTGTGGTATGCAATATGTAGGCCGCACCATCAGGAAACTGCGGGGGCGGTTTATGGAACATAGAAGGAATATACTCAAGAAATGTTCACTGCACAGTTTGTCTAGACATACTAGTTCTTGTGAACAAGGTGGTTTAGCCAACATTCGTGTAACAGCTTTATAACAAGCCAGAATAACAGAAAGGGGTGGGGATCGGTACACCCTACTCTGTAGAAGGGAGGCCTTCTGGATTTTTCGTCTGAGGACGCTTGAACCACACGGCCTCAATGAAAATATAGAATTGAACAATATCTAATGCCCATGCTATTAGTATATGTCCCCTGTTTTCTATTGGGTCCATCTGCTTCCTAGCACCAGTCCCTCTTCTATACATCCTTCTCCTTCTCTCCCTGTAATATAAATGTACTTCCACCTTTGCTGCAATTAGGCAGCAAAAGGGCAATGGTTGTTATGTCAAGTTATGAATCCTCCCTCTTATCTTTACATTTCGGTTTATTTTTAGCCCCCGCAGACTTAAGGGTCTTTGGGGACTTATGGTCAAGATTCTCCAGATGTAATTAATGTATGAATATTGAATGCTCATTTAAATTAGCCCATTTAGTGGAATTATTATTACTCGAACCCCAATACATTTGTTTCTGACAAATGTATTGGTTGTTTACTAACCAATGTGTCATTTTAGATTAACTATCTGTCCCTACATTTGTCTGCATAACTGTTTTTTCTCCCCAGGTGTGAACGGTACTAATGCACCTATATGGTACAGGTTAAAGTGTTAATTAAATACACAGTTGGAAACACAGAGATAATTTACACTTAACTCTTGTATGTTTATATTAATGTCGCTAGCTAGCAAATAATAAAATTAAGAGTATGAAGCTTTAAAGGAATTCGTATTTGTGGGGTCTCTCGCTGTCAGGCATCCCAATGTGGTTTTGTAGTCATATTTGTAGATTTGTATATTTATGTACTTTGTGAAAAAATTATGTATCTATTTATTTCACATTTACATATATTCTTATATATATATTTTTTAATAGCAAAGGCAAGTAATAATACTAAGTAGAGTATGTATTTTTAAAATATATTCTATATATGACTAATGTTGTCCAACTGCTGGTCTTTTTATTACAATTTGATGGCAATGCATAAAAAGGGTTAAAAATAACCTCTCTAATTGGTAACTAATGAGGAAATGGAAGCTGGTATAAATAGAGACTTAGAACACTCTCAGTCATACCTCTGATGAAACCGCCCCTTTGAGAGGCGGAGAAACGCATCAGGTGACTGAATTCTGACTGTGGAACGCAGGTGGAACGCAACCGGAAGCCCCGAAACCGGAAGCCGCTGATCGCGGCCACACACAGCGTCTCCTGCAGCTCTGGGCTTGCTGTCCTCACCGCTCTCCCTGGCAAACAAACGGCGCCCGTCGGCGCAGGCCATTACCAACAAGGCAGAAGCCCCCACTCCGGGGAACCGCCGCCGAGCGGCCTATCTACAAAGCAGTCAGCAGAGTAAGTGAGAGTTACTCACAGATGCAATACAGACGTAGATAATATCCGTCTGCAGTCATTGCATGCTACACATCACTGGACTTTCATATGATCAGCTCGAACTTGGTGAAGTATAAATAGGCTATATTAAGCAAAGAGCTGCTTCTACTAAATTTGCTATTGAGCTCAATGTGCCTAAATTACTAAACGTTCACTAACAGCCGCCTTATGCATGCTAACCACGCTATCCAACAGGCTACTTTTATGACTGCCAGCAAGCTCTGAGTTTTTGGACATTTGTTGTTTTTTAAAAATGTTTTATTAATTTGTTTATTTGTCTTTATATTGAGATACTTAGGATCTAAGTTGTACAGCAATTACCTAAGAAATATTATATTAAAATTTGTATATTTACAAAACCAGCAGCTGTTGCTAATCTATCTTTCTGGAGCGCCTACATCATCTTTATTTTGAGCTGTATAAGTCCCTTTCAGTGGTGCTGTGTCCTACATTAGACCAGGAGAAGTGTCTTGTGCAGCATCAGTCCAGTGACCAGTCACAGTGGTGGTGTCCTCTGTTGCCCTATATCCAGTGTTACTGCCGTATAATTCCCGTGATACTGCCGTATAAGTCCTGTGATACTGGCGTATAATTCCTGTGACATTGCCGCATAATTCACGGAATACTGGCGTATAATTCCTGTGACATTGCCGTATAATTCTCGGAATACTGGCATATAATTCCTGTGATGCTGCCATATAATTCCTGTGATACTGGCGTATAATTCCTGTGACATTGCCGTATAATTCCTGTGATATTGCCATATAATTCTCGGAATACTGGCGTATAATTCCTGTGACATTGCCGTATAATTCTCGGAATACTGGCGTATAATTCCTGTGACATTGACGTATAATTCTTGGAATACTGTCATATAATTCCTATGATTTTGCCGTATAATTCTCGGAATACTGACATATAATTCCTGTGACCTTGCCGTATAATTCTCGGAATACTGGCGTATAATTCCTATGATATTGCCGTATAATTCCTGTGATATTGCCGTATAATTCTCGGAAAACTGACGTATAATTCCTGTGATACTGCCATTTAATTCCCATGATACTGGCATATAATTTCTGTGACATTGCCGTATAATTCCTGTGATATTGGCATATAATTCTCGTAATACTGGCATATAATTCATATGATACTGGCATATAATTCCTGTGATACTGGCGTATAATTCCTGTGACATTGCCGTATAATTCACGGAATACTGGCGTATAATTCCTGTGACATTGCCGTATAATTCTCGGAATACTGGCATATAATTCCTGTGATGCTGCGATATAATTCCTGTGATACTGGCGTATAATTCCTGTGATATTGCCATATAATTCTCGGAATACTGGCGTATAATTCCTGTGACATTGCCGTATAATTCTCGGAATACTGGCGTATAATTCCTGTGACATTGCCGTATAATTCTCGGAATACTGGCGTATAATTCCTGTGACATTGCCGTATAATTCTCGGAATACTGACGTATAATTCCTGTGACCTTGCCGTATAATTCTCGGAATACTGGCGTATAATTCCTATGATATTGCTGTATAATTCCTGTGATATTGCCGTATAATTCTCGGAAAACTGACGTATAATTCCTATGATACTGCCATTTAATTCCCATGATACTGGCATATAATTCCTGTGACATTGCCGTATAATTCCTGTGATATTGGCATATAATTCTCGGAATACTGGCGTATAATTCCTGTGATACTGCCATATAATTCATATGATACTGTCGTATAATTCCTGTGATACTGGCATATAATTTCTATGATATTGCCGTACAATTCTCGGAATACTGGCGTATAATTCCTGTGATACTGCCATATAATTCCTGTGATACTGGCGTATAATTCCTGTGACATTGCCATATAATTATGGGAATACTGGCGTATAATTCCTGTGACATTGCCGTATAATTCTCGGAATACAGGTGTATAATTCCTGTGATACTGGCGGATAATTCCTGTGACATTGCTGTATAATTCCTGTGACATTGCCATATAATTCTCGGAATACTGGCATATAATTCCTGTGACATTGCCGTATATTTCCTGTGATATGGCCATATCATTCTCGGAATACTGACGTATAATTCCTGTGATACTGCCATTTAACTCCCGTGATACTGGCGTATAATTCCTGTGACATTGCCATATAATTCCTGTGATATTGCCATATAATTCTCGGAATACTGGCATATAATTCCTGTGACATTGCCGTATAATTCCTGTGATACTGGTGAATAATTCCTGTGACATGGCCATATAATTCTCGGAATACTGGCGTATAATTCCTGTGACATTGCCGAATAATTCTCGGAATACTGGCGTATAATTCCTGTGATACTGCCATATAATTCCCGTGATAATGGCGTATAATTCCTGTGATACTGGCGTATAATTCCTGTGATATTGCCATATAATTCTCGGAATACTGCCATATAATTCCAGTTATCCTGACGTATAATTCCATATAAATCCATATAATTCCGTATAAATCCAGTCCAGTGGTGCTGCATATAAATTCAGTGGTGCTGTCCTGTGCTGTATAATATTTATGCCAAATAAAGGGGTTATTAATATTTAATCCAAATAATATTTACAGGGTTTGCCCTGTGAGGTGTAGGGGTACGCTCTCTTGTGCCGCATATTGTGTTATATAACTCCAGAAAAATAATAGAGAACAAACATTTGGAGGATAAAATAGGGAAAGATCAAGAACCACTTCCTCCTAGTGCTGAAGCTGCTGCCACTAGCCATGACATAGATGATGAAATGCCATCAACGTCGTCTGCCAAGGCCGATGCCCATTGTGATAGTAGAGGGCATGTAAAATCAAAAAAAGACAAAGTTCAGTAAAAAGACCCAAAAAAATAAATTTAAATGGTCTGAGGAGAAACGGAAATTTGCCAATATGCCATTTACGACACGGAGTGGCAAGGAACGGCTGAGGCCCTGGCCCATGTTCATGACTAGTGGTTCAGCTTCACATGACGATGGAAGCCCTCATCCTCCCGCTAGAAAAATGAAAAGAGTTAAGATGGAAAGAGCACAGAAAAGAACTGTGCGTTCTGAGATGGTATCACAAATCCCCAAGGAGAAGTCCAAGTGTGTCGGCAGTTGCCATGCCTGACCTTCCCAACACTGGATGGGAAGAGGTGGCTCCTTCCCCCATTTGCATGCCCCCTGCAAGTGCTGGAAGGAGCACCCACAGTCCAGTTCCTGATATTGAAATTGAAGATGTCACTGTTGAAGTACACCAGGATGAGGATATGGGTGTTGCTGGCGCTGAGGAGGAAGTTGATGATGAGGATTCTGATGGTGATGTTGTTTGTTTAAGTCAGGCACCGGTGGAGACACCTGTTGTCCATGGGATGAAGAAGCCCACCATTGTGATGCCTGGGCAAACTACCAAAAAAGCCACATCTTCGGTGTGGAATTATTTATCCACAAATCCGGACAATAGGTGTCAAGCCATCTGTTGCCTCTGTTAATCTGTAATAAGTAGGGGTAAGGATGTTAACCACCTAGGAACATCCTCCCTTATACCTCACCTGCTGCGCATTCATCATAAGTCAGTGTCAAGTTGTGAAACTTTGGGTAAGAGCGTAAGCAGTCCACTGACACCTAAATACCTTCCTCCTCCTGTACCCAAGCTCCTGCAAGCCACACCACCAACTCCCTCAACGTCAACTTCCTCCTCAGTCAGGAACGTCAGTAGTCCTGAACAGTGACAGAACTAGCGAGCGGTGGGCCAAGGTGCAACAAAATGCTTTGGGCCCCCCCCATCCCATCCAAGTCTACCCCCTCACCCTTGGAGAGGATCTGGTGAGGGGGACCTGCTCAGGGCCAGGGAAATGGATACCTAGCAACAGTGCCGTAATTAGACATTTTAGCGCTGTGTGCAAGAAATGACATCGGAGGCCCCCCTGTATGTAATACAGGGGCAGTGCGCGCCATAGGCGCGCACAAGAAAATAGGGGCGTGGCTTTGTGGAGAGGGGGGGTGTCCACAAAATAATACCAATTCATATAACGGTGCACGGTAGCACCACTACACCAAGTAGAGCCCCTTTTACACATTACGGTGGACAGATTCCCCTTTTTATACATTACGGCAGACAGCGTCTACCTTTTACACATTACGGCAGACATATTCCCCTTTTTGCACATTACGGCAGACAGAGTCCCCTTTTTTTACACATTACAGTAGACAGTGTCCCCCTTTTTACACATAACGGCAGACAGCATCCCCTTTTTTACACATTACGGCAGACAGCGTCCCCTTTTTACACATTACGGCAGACAGCTTCCTCTTTTTACACATTATTGCAGACAGATTCCCCTTTTTGCAAATTACGGCAGACAGAGTCCCTTTTTTTATACATTACGGCAGACAGCGTCCCCCTTTTTACACATAACGGCAGACAGCATCCCCTTTTTTACACATTACGGCAGACAGCGTCCCTTTTTTACACATTAATGCAGACAGCATCCCCCTTTTTAACCATAACGACAGACAGCGTCCCCTTTTTATACATTATGGCAGACAGCATCCCCTTTTTACACATTACAGCAGACAGCGTCCCCCTTTTTACACATAACGGCAGACAGGGTCCCCTTTTTTACACGGCAGACAGCGTCCCCTTTTTTACACATTACAGCAGACCGCGTCCCCCTTTTTACACATAATGGCTGACAGCGTCCCCTTTTTACACATTAAGGCAGACAGCGTCCCCTTTTTACACATTACAGCAGACAGCATCCCCCTTTTTACACATAACGGCAGACAGCGTCCCCTTTTTTTACACATTACGGCAGACAGCATCCCCTTTTTACACATTAAGGCAGACAGCGTCCCCCTTTTTACACATTAAGGCAGACAGAATAGATAGATAGATAGATAGATAGATAGATAGAATAGATATACTTACTGTTTCCGCTGGCTCAGGCTCCTCGTGCAGCTTCTGGCAGATACCGGGCAGGGGAGAAGAAGGAGGAGGGAGGGGGACTCGGAAGCTGCAGCAGCGCAGTGTAATTGGTGGAGGCGCTGCTGCTGTCCCTCTCCTTCACCATAGCCTGCCCTCCACCGCTGTGAATGCTGGGAAGTGCATCCCAGCATTCACAGTGGCGGAGGACAGCTTATGGTGAAGGAGAGGGACAGGAGCAGCAGCGCCTCCACCAATTACAGTGCGCTGCTGTGGCTCCCTCCTCCTCCCCCCTTCCCCCGTTGCCGGTGCGCTTCTCTCCTCGGCGGCGGCGGTGGCGTCACACAGCGGCAGCCAGGCTGCATGTAATGAGTTAGTTTGACTCATTACATGCCACTCTGGCTTTGGGCCTCTTGACAGTGACAGGCCCCAGTCCAAGGCACTGCTTGCACTGGCGGTAGTTCAGCCACTGGTCCTGCAGGCCATGTCACTGTCAAGACTGAGGATTCCTCTCCTAACTGGGATTCCTAAGGAGGATACTTCAGTGGTACGACTGCTGTTTATGCCGCTGCTGTTGTTGCTGCTGGAAGTCAATCGTCATCCCAGAGGGGAAGTCGGAAGACCACTTGCACTACTTCCAGTAAGCAATTGACTATCCAACAGTCCTTTGTGAGGAAGATGAAATATGACAGCAGTCATCCTTTTGCAAAGCGGATAGCTGAAGCCTTGACAGCTATGTTGGTGTTAGACATGCGTCCGGTATCCTGCATTAGTTCAGTGGGACTTAGAGAATTGTTTGAGGTACTGTGTCCCCGGTATCAAATCCCATCTAGGTTCCACTTCTCTAGGCAGGCGATACCGAGAATGTACACAGATGTCAGAAAAAGAGTCACCAGTGTCCTACAAAATGCAGTTGTACCCACTGTCCACTTAACCACGGACATGTGGACAAGTGGAACAGGGCAGACTAAGGACTATATGACTGTAACAGCCCACTGGGCAGATGTATGGCCTCCCGCAGCAACAACAGCAGCGGCACCAGCAGCATCTCGCAAACGCCAACTCGTTCCTAGGCAGGCTACACTATGTATCACCGCTTTCCGTAAGAGGCACACAGCTGACAACCTCTTACGGAAACTGAGGAACATCATCGCAGAATGGCTTACCCCAATTGGACGGATTTGTGATATCGGACAACGCCACCAATATTGTGCGTGCATTACATCTGGGCGAATTCCAGCACGTCCCATGTTTTGCACATACAATTAATTTGGTGGTGCAGAATTTTTTGAAAAATGACAGGGGTGTGCAGGAGATGCTGTTGGTGGCCCGAAAAATTGCGGGCCACTTTCGGCATTCAACCACCGCGTGCCAAAGACTGGAGCCCCAGCAAACATGCCTGAACCTGCCCTGCCATCAACTGAAGCAAGAGGTAGTAACGAGGTGGAATTCAACATTCTATATGCTTCAGAGGATGGAGGAGCAGCAAAAGGCCATTCAAGCCTATACATCCACCTACAATATAGGCAAAGGAGGGGTAACTCACCTGACCCCAGTGCAGTGGAGAATGATTTCCGTCTTGTGCAAGGTTCTCCAACCCTTCGAACTTGCCACACGTGAAGTCAGATTAGACACTGCCAGCTTGAGTCAGGTCATTCCCCTCATCAGGCTTTTTCAGAAGCAGCTGGAGAAATTGAAGGAGGAGCTAAGATGGAGCGATTCCGCAAAGTATGTGGGACTTGTGGATGGAGCCCTTCATTTGCTTTGCCAGGATTCAAGGATGGTCAATCTGTTGAAATCAGAGCACTACATTTTGGCCACCGTGCTTGATCCTAGGTTTAAAGCCTACGTTGTATCTGTCTTTCCGGCAGACACAAGTGTGCAGAGGTGCAAAAACCTGCTAGTGAGTAAATTGTCAACTCAAGCGAAACGTGACCCGTCAACAGCTCGTCCTTCAATTTCTCCCGGCACTGGATGCTAGGAAAAGGATAAGATTTCCGAGCCCACCCCTGGCAGTGATGCAGGGCAGTCTGGAGCAAAAGCTGACATCTGGTCCGGACTGAAGGACCTGCCAATGATTACTGACATGTCTACTGTCGCTGAGTATGATTCTGTCACCATTGAAAAAATGGTGGAGGATTATATGAGGGACAGCATCCAAGTAGGCATGTCAGATAGTCCGTATCTATACTGGCAGGAAAAAGAGGCAATTTGGAAGCCCTTGCACAAACTGGCTTTATTTTACCTAAGTTGCCTCCCTCCAGTGTGTACTCCAAAAGAGTGTTTAGTGCAGCCGGTAACCTTGTCAGCGATCGGCGTAGGAGGTTACTTCCACAAAATGTGGTGAGGAGGATGTTCATCAAAATTAATTGTAAATTCCTCCGGGAAGACCTTTACCAGCAATTGCCTCCAGAAAGTACACAGGGACCTGTGATGGTGGATTCTAGTGGGGACGAATTAATATTCTGTGAGGAGGAGGATGTACACAGTGAAAAGTGTGAGGAATCGGAGGATGAGAATGAGGTCGACATCTTGCCTCTGTAGAGCCAGTTTGTGCAAGTAGAGATTGATTGCTTCTTTTTTGGTGGGGGCCCAAACAAACCAGTAATTTCAGCCACAGTCGTGTGGCAGACCCCGTCGCTGAAATGATGGGTTTGTTAAAGTGTGCATGTCCTGTTTATACAAAATAAGGGTGGGTAGGAGGGCCCAAGGACAATTCCATCTTGCACCTCTTTTTCTTCTTTGCATCATGTGCTGTTTGGGGACAATTTTTTTAAGTGCCATCCTGTCTGTAACTGCAGTGCCACTCCTAGATGGACCAGGTGTTTGTGCCGCACACTTGTGTCGCTTAGCTTAGTCATCCAGCTACCTCATTGCACCTCTTTTTCTTCTTTGCATGATGTGCTGTTTGGGGCCTATTTTTTAAATCTGCCATTCTGTCTGCCACTGCAGTGCCACTCCTAGATGGGTCAGGTGTTTGTGCCACACACTTGTGTCGCTTAGTTTAGTCATCCAGCTACCTCATTGCACCTCTTTTTCTTCTTTGCATCATGTGCTGTTTGGGGCCTATTTTTTAAATCTGCCATCCTGTCTGACACTGCAGTGCCACTCCTAGATGGGGCAGGTGTTTGTGTTGTCCACTTGTGTCGCTTAACTTAGTCATCCAGCAACCTCAGTGCAACTTTTTGGCCTAAAAACAATATTGTGAGGTGTTCAGAATAGACTGGAAATGAGTGGACATGATTGTTATTGAGGTTAATAATACCGTAGGAGCAAAATTACCCCCAATTCTGTGATTTTAGCTGTTTTTATGTTTTTTTCAAAAATCATCCAGATCCAAGACCAAAACCAAAACACGAAAGAGTGGTTTTGGCAAAACCAAGCCAGAACCAAAACATGAAAGTGGAATTAGAACCAAAACACGAAAAGTGCCAGCCGCACATCTCTGCTCTTACTGTATTTAAAGAAGTCTACTTTACCTCTCATTTAGCACAAATCGTATTCGCATTTAGTAACACAAGTGTCCTCAGCTAAAACACTTGATCAGCCAAATTGGCAATAGCTAATCCATTCATCAATAGCCCAAATCTGCAGGCCACAGTTGTTTCCTACTGTAATGTTTTGGAAGTCCTGTACAAACTGAGACCTTTGCTGGGGAGTATACTGGGTCTCATAGACCACTGAACCTATTGTAGGTGGGCATTTTTTTTATGAACATACCTTGTTTTGCAAAGCAAGTATTTATATAGAAACAGGGAGATATATTATGTCCCTTTAAGTAATCTCATGTCTCGTGTACTCATTATACTATATACAGGGAGTATAATGAGTAGTCAGCAGTATTATGCTTCTACTGTAACTCTGGATCAATACTTATTGTGGCAGTAAATTTCTGCTATTTCATAGTGTGATCATGACCGGATATACAGTATATCGCAGAAGGTGAGTGTGACAGTTGATGGCTGAAAAAAGATTAACCTCTTCTTCTCTGGTCTCTTAATGCAACATGGAAAGTCTTTAGCATAGAATTGCTTTAAGTCACCTAGGGGGGTATTCAATTAGTACCGTTTTTTCATCCAGTCGAAAAAACTGCACTTTTCACCCATTTTTAGGTTGAATTTACATTCGACTTATTCAATGCCTGTGTAATTTCTCGACTGGTCAAAAAATCCGGCACTGGTGAAAACCACATATATTGGCGAATTTGCCACTGATACACGTGTTTTGGCGAATTCGCAGGAGTTTTCATCCATTTTTTGGCGCAATATTCACCGATGCCGATTCAACAAAAAAAAAGAAAGTGAAACAGCATGGGCAAAAATGGATTAAAAAGTGGTCAAAAACGCCCACAATTGAATAACCCGTGTCAAATTAGTGCCGTTTTTTCGACCAGTCAAAAAAAGGCTCTTAATTAAATACCCCAATAGAGGTTAAAGGCTTCCGACTAATCATACCATACTTCCCCTAAAAACACTCAACCTAACCAAAATAACACATTGACAGACACATGATTGGCCGTATAAGATCACAGCTTTTATTAAATGAAAACTTTATATAAGAATATGGGAGGCCAAGAAAGCCTTGCAGACAATCACCTATTGCCATCACGCTATGTAACCAACTGGGAGTAGCCTTCAGCCTCCACCCCTAAATACACAGTGCTACTGGCACATCTTCAAGGAAGGCATCCAGATCCTTACTCTGGAGAAGGATAACCAGGGCCGGCCCAAGGTAAAAAAAATAATTGGTAAGTGAATATACATTTTGGCGCCCCTTGATGGGAATACGTTTTATGAAAGGGATAGTGCACTGGGTATGGTCTCACAAGGAAGGGCTCTGGTCACACAATAGTAAACCCCGAGGGAATGAGGAGATAATAAGTGACTCGGGAGGCAGGGGTGACAGGGACGAAGTGGGTGACTGGGGAGGCAGGGGTGACAGGGAGATAGTGGGTGACTGGGGAGGCAGGGGTGACAGGGAGATAGTGGGTGACTGGGGAGGCAGGGGTGACAGGGAGATAATGGGTGACTGGTAGATATGACAATCTTAAAAAAACAGAACACAAAAGATAGATAGATACTGTAGATAGATAGATAGATAGATAGATAGATAGATAGATAGATAGATAGACAGATAGACAGATAGACAGATGTAATAGAGTATGAGATGCCCGGAGCTCCGAGACTCCGGCTGAACTCGACCATTTTTTTAAAGCAGCAAACATTTAGAAGGCAAAACCAAGTTGGTTTTGCCTTGTAAATGTTTGATACTTTAAAAAAATTTACAAGCTCGGCCAGAGTCTTGGAGCACCGGCCGTCTCGCACTCTGTTACACTCGGGGGGTCATTCCGAGTTGTTTGCTCATTGACGATTTTCGCAACGGAGCGTTTAAGGCGAAAATGCGCATGCACATGGTACACAGGGGGAAATTCCAAGTTGATTGGAGCAGGAAATTTTTTAGCAGTTGGGCAAAACCATGTGCACTGCAGGGGAGGCAGATTTAACATGTGCAGAGAGAGTTAGATTTGGGTGTGGTGTGTTCAATCTGCAATCTAATTTGCAGTGTAAAAATAAAGCAGCCAGTATTTACCCTGCACAGAAACAAAATAACCCACCCAAATCTTACTCTCTCTGCAAATGTTATAACTGCCCCCCTGCAGTGCACATGGTTTTGCCCAACTGCTAAAAAATTTCCTGCTGCGATCAACTTGAAATTACCCCCACAGTGCTCATGCGCTAAGTATTTTAGCTCAAAACTTAGTAGATTTACTCACGTCCGACCAAAGAATTTCCATCGTTGAAGTGATCGGAGAGTGATTGACAGGAAGTGGGTGTTTCTGGGCGGAAACTGCCCATTTTCTGGGAGTGTGCGGAAAAACGCAGGCGTGCCAGGATAAAACGCGGGAGTGTCTGGAGAAACGGGGCAGTGGCTGGCCGAACGCAGGGCGTGTTTGTGACGTCAAACCAGGAACGAAACGGGCTGAGCTGATCGCAGCGTAGGAGTAAGTCTCGAGCTACTCAAAAACTGCTAAGAATTTTCTATTCGCAATTCTGCTAATCTTTCGTTCGCAATTCTGCTAAGCTAAGATACACTCCCAGAGGGCGGCGGCCTAGCGTGTGCAATGCTGCTAAAATCTGCTAGCGAGCGAACAACTAGGAAAGACCCCCTCTATTACGTCCGGCAAAATAATAATAATACAGAGGCAACTTAATGATAGAGAAACAACATGATAATCACATAGAGAGAAACAACAAAGGCTGCTCTTCCTGCCTACCCCCCTCCTCACCTTGCCCACTTGCCTCAACCCTCTCCCCCTCACCTTGCCCACTTGCCTCAACCCTCCCCTTACCCCCCACACCTTGCCCACTTGCCTCAGCCCGGAGCAAGTGGGGGATGAGATGAACTTGATGCCGGGCCGTTCAGGGCGCACCGCTTGGTCTTCACCATCTGAGTGCCGCCCGGTATGCAGCACAGTCTCTGCTCTCTGCCTTGTTGCCAGACACCCCTGTCCCTGCTCCTGTCCGCACCTTGTGCCCCGGTATGCACGGGTCCAGTGACAGACTCCTTCGTCGGTTCTGTCTTTTCCCCAATCCCCGCTTCCCTCCGGATCTGTCACGGCTGCCGCTAGCTGCCATTTACCGTTCCAGTTCAGCTGCTGTCACTGTGTCTTGGAGGCGCCGGCAGGCTGGCGGGCGGGTGAGCAGCGACAGCCATGAGTGACAGGTCGGTTTGTGTGCAGCTGACCATGACATCGCCCTCACTGTGACGGCGCCATACACAGCTGCGCCTTGCCTAATGGGCCGGCCGGCCCTGTCGGGTGAGCGGCTGGCGGATGTGAGCGGTGGTGAGCGGCTGGCAGCTACTCCAGCGCTCTACACAGCCGCTGAGCAGGGACAGGAGCACCATGTGCAGCAGGATGACCACTTCCCTCGCCTCCTGCTGCACACTCTTTCATGTAATAATAAAAAAAAAAAAAACTTCAGTGGAAGAAGTGGCGATATACCGCCCCACTTCGACCACTGTGTATATATATATATATATATATATATATATATATATACTAGTGCCGCTTATACTTCTTTTTTAATGGGCTTTTACAGCCCCTTCCTTGGCCCCGCCCCCGCTTCCAACCCTTTGTAATTAGCCACAGGAGGCACCGGTATCGGTGCCTCTAACAGAGATCCAAACCTGTTTTCTCATGTAAAAATGATTACAATCATATAAAGCTTATACTTATGACCAGTGGTGCAAGTAGAAAAAATGTCTTAGAGGTACTGTGTGCGCGCGGCGAAGGCGCGCGCGTCCAAAAATGGGTGTGTCCAAATGCCATATGGGGCGTGGCCAATGAAAATGTGGGCGTGATACACATATGGGGGAGGGGCAGACACACATATGACCCCCAGTGCCAGATACACGTTGCCCCACAGTGCCAGATACACGTTGCCCCACAGTGCCAGATACACAAATGCCCCACAGTGCCAGATACACGAATGCCCCCCACAGTGCCAGATACACGAATGCCCCCACAGTGCCAGAAACACGAATGCCCCCCACAGTGCCAGATACACGAATGCCCCCCACAGTGCCAGATACACGAATGCCCCCCACAGCGCCCGATACACGAATGCCCCCCACAGTGCCAGATATACATTGCCCCCCACAGTGCCAGATATACATTGCCCCCCACAGTGCCAGATATACATTGCTCCCCACAGTGCCAGATATACATTGCCCCCCACAGTGCCAGGTATACATTGCCCACAACAGTGCCAGATATACATTGCCCGCCACAGTGCCAGATATACATTGCCCGCCACAGTGCCAGATATACATTGCCCGCCACAGTGCCAGGTATACATTACCCCCCACAGTGCCAGGTATACATTGCCCCCCACAGTGCCAGGTATACATTGCCCCCCACAGTGCCAGGTATACATTGCCCCCCACAGTGCCAGGTATACATTGCCCCCCACAGTGCCAGGTATACATTGCCCCCCACAGTGCTGCCCCCCCCCCCTTCCCCAGCTCACCGCTGCTGCTGTTGTGTTGTCTCCCGTGTGTGAGGGAAGGAGAGTGCAGCCTGCGCCTCTCCTTCCCCTCAGTCTCCGGCGGGTGAGTTCAATATTCAGCGCCGATCCGTGAGCCAATCAAAGCTCCGCGAGCTCTGATTGGCTCACAGGCTGCGCTGATTTGAATGAAGACACTGAGGGGCAGGAGAGGCGCAGGCTGCGCTCTCCTCCCCTCACATCAGCGGTAGCAAGCGGCGGCCCGTCGGTGTGGGTACGGCGTACCCACGGCGAAATTCTTAAGGGTACGCCGTACCCACCCATACCCGCATACTTGCACCGCTGCTTACGACACAGAATCAGGGCCGAATTAACAATGGGGCGGATGGAGCTGCAGCTCCAGGACCCCTATTGAAAATAGGCCTACAGGATCCCCTTCAGCGCAACCAGTGTTGACAGGGAAAAAAAATTCCTGTCGCCACCAGCAGCTCACCGCACTCATCTCCCGGTCACTGTAAATAACAGCAGGGCAACAGAAGACATTCCTGCGCCAGACAAAGGGCATGCAGAAGCAGCGCTCCTGCACCCCACCGAACAACAACAACATTAATGACCTGTCGGATGCTCCATCCTATACTGCCAGAGAGGCTCCGCATCCTGGACCAATCCATAGCTCCGCCTCCCGGACCCGTCGGAAGCCCCGCCTCCCGGATCCATCGGAAGCCCCGCCTCCCGGACCTGTTCGAAGCTCAGCCCGCAGGCTGTGAGTACTTTTGCACTGCTTCTTTCTAAGCAGCCTTATCAGCAGCAGGGGCTTAGAGCTGGTGGCCAGTGAGAACGGGGGGAGGAATAATTTAGCAGCAGAAATTTTGCAGCAGTTACCACAGGGGTTGCAGATTTTCCCATGCACCCCCTGACCCCATTTCTGCTCCTCCCCCTGTCTTCTACTGCTTTTCTCCCCACCCGATGCTATCATACAGAGATGCACTGTGACTGGACCGGGTGGTGGGGATTATGTACCACCAGGTCAAGTGTTTCCCTAAATGGCCAGGGGCGTCAGATATGGCTGCAGCAGCCTACAGTATGCCCCTTCCCTGCCTGCATCTCTGGCCCCACCACACCTGTGTCTCTACCCCCTCCCCACCCGTGTCTTTGCCCCTTCCCTTCCTGTGTCTCTGCCCCCACCACACCTGCGTCTCTGCCCCCCTCTCCTCCTGCGTCTCTGCCCCCTCCTCACCTGTATCTCTGCCCGCTCCCCACCTGCCTCTCTACCCCCTCCCCACCAGTATCTTTTCCCCTTCCTCTCTTGTGTCTCTACCCACACCACAGCTGCATCTCTGCCCCCTCTCCACCTGCGTCTCTTACCCCTCTCCACCTGTGTCTCTGCCCCCTCCTCACTTGTATCCCTGCCCTCTCCTCACCTGTATATCTGCCCCCGCCCCACCGGTGTCCCTGCCCCTTGCACGACGTGTGCTTCTCCCAGCCTCTCCACCTGTATCTCTACTAACTACCCACTTGAGTCTCTGCTCCACCACACCTATGTCTTTGCCCCCTCTAAACCTACGTCTCTGCCCCCTCCCCACCTGTATCTTTGCCCCTTCCCCTCCTGTGTCTCTGCCCCACCACACCTGCGTTTCTGCCCGCTCTCCTCCTGCGTCTCTGCCCCCTCCTCACTTGTATCTCTGCCCCCTCCTTACCTGTTTCTCTGCCTGCTCCCCACCTGCCTCTCTACAACCTCCCCACCCGTATTTTTGCCCCTTCCGCTCTTGTGTCTCTACCCACACCACACCTGCGTCTCTGCCCCCTCTCCTTCTGCGTCTCTGCCCCCGCCTCACCTGTATCTATGCCTGCTCCCCACCTGCATCTCTACCCCCTCCCCACCCGTAGCGTTGCCCCTTCCCCTCCTGTGTCTCTACCCACACCACACCTGCATCTCTGCCCCCTCTCCTCCTGCGTCTCTGCTCTCTCCTCAGCTGTATCTCTGCCCCCTCCTCACCTGCCTTTCTACCCCCTCCCCACCCGTATCTGCCCCTTCCCCTCCTGTGTCTCTGCCCCTTCCCCTCCTGTGCCTCTGCCCCCACCACACCTGCATCTCTGTCCTCTCTCCACCTGTGTCTCTGCCCCCTCTCCACCTGCGTCTCTTACCCCTCTCCACCTGCATCTCTGCACCCTCAACACCTGTATATCTGCCCCCGCCCCACCGGTGTGTCTGCCCCTTGCACGACGTGTGCTTCTACCAGCCTCTCCACCTGTATCTCTACTAACTCCCCACTTGAGTCTCTGCCCCCTCCACACCTTTATCTCTGCCCCTTCTCTACCTGTGTCTCTGCCCCCTCCCCACCTGCATCTCTGCCCCCTCCTCACCTGTATCTCTGCCCTCTCCTCACCTGTATCTCTGCCCTCTCCTCACCTGCCTCGCTACCCCCTCCCCACCCGTATCTCTTACCCCTCTCCACCTGCATCTCTTACCCCTCTCCACCTGCGTCTCTGCCCCCTCTCCACCTGTATATCTGCCCCCTCTCCACCTGCATCTCTTACCCCTCTCCAACTGCGTCTGTGCCCCCTCTCCACCTGCATCTCTGCCCCCTCTCCACCTGCGTCTCTTACCCCTCTCCACCTGCGTCTCTTACCCCTCCTCACCTGTATATCTGCCCCCACTCCACCGGTGTCTCTGCCCCTTTCACGACGTGTGCTTCTCCCAGCCTCTCCACCTGTATCTCTACTAACTCCTCACTTGAGTCTCTGCCCCCTCTCCACCTGCGTCTCTGCCCCACCACACCTGTGTCTCTGCCCCCTCTAAACCTACGTCTCTGCCCCCTCCCCACCCGTATCTTTGCCCCCTCCCCTCCTGTGTCATTGCCCCCACACCTGCGTTTCTGCCCCCTCTCCTCCTGCGTCTCTGCCCCCTCCTCACCTGTATCTCTGCCCGCTCCCCACCTGCCTCTCTACCCCCTCCCCATCCGTATCTTTGCCCTTCCCCCTCCTGTGTCTCTACCCACACCACACCTGCATCTCTGTCCCTTCTCCTTCTACATCTCTGCCCCCTCCTCACCTGTATCTATGCCTGCTCCCCACCTGCCTCTCTACCCCTTCCCCACCTGTATCGTTGCCCCTTCCCCTCCTGCGTCTCTACCCACACCACACCTGCATCTCTGCCCCCTCTCCTCTTGTGTCTCTACCCTCTCCCCAGCTGTATCTCTGCCCCTTCCTCACCTGCCTCTCTACCCCCTCCCCACCCGTATCTCTGCCCCTTCCCCTCCTGTGTCTCTGCCCCCTCTCCATCTGCATCTCTTACCCCTCTCCACCTGCTTCTCTTACCCCTCCTCACCTGTATATCTGCCCCCACCCCACCGGTGTCTCTGCCCCTTTCACGACGTGTGCTTCTCCCAGCCTCTCCACCTGTATCTCTACTAACTCCCCACTTGAGTCTCTGCCCCCTCTCCACCTGCGTCTCTGCCCCACCACACCTGTTCCTCTGCCCCCTCCATACCTTTATCTCTGCCCCTTCTCCACCTGCGTCTCTGCCCCCTCTCCACCTGCATCTCTGCCCCCTCCTCACCTATATCTCTGCCCCTTCCCTCCTGTGTCTCTGCCCCCACCACAACTGCGTCTCTTACCCCTCTCCACCTGCGTCTCTGACCCCTCTCCACCTGCGTCTCTGCCCTCTCCTCACCTGCATCTCTGCCCACGCCCCACCAGTGTCTCTGTCCATTTCACAACATGTGCTTCTCCCAGCCTCTACACCTGTATCTCTACGAACTCCCCACTTGAGTCTCTGCCCCCTCTCCACCTGCGTCTGCCCCACCACACCTGCGTCTCTGCCCCCTCCACACCTTTATCTCTGCTCCTTCTCTACCTGTGTTTGTGCCCCCTCCCCACCTGCATTTCTGCCCCCTACCCACTCGCGTCTCTGCCCCCTCTCCACCCGCATCTCTGTCCCTCCCCTCCCGCATCTCTGCCCCCTTCCTACCTGCATCTCTGCCCCCTCTCCACCAGCTTCTCTTCTCCCTCCCCACCCGGGTCTTTGCCCCTTCCCCTCCTGCATCTCTGCCCCCTCCCCACCTGCGACTCTGCCCTCTCCTCACCCGTGTCTCTGCCCTCTCCTCACCCGTGTCTCTGCCCCCTCCCCACCCATGTCTCTGCCCCCTTCCCACCCGTGTCTCTGCCCCCTCCCCACTCGTGTCTTTGCCCCTTCCCCTCCTGCATCCCTGCCTCCTCCTCACCTGCGTCCCTGCCCCCTCCTCACCTGCATCTTTGCCCCCTCTGCACCTGCCTCTCTGCCCCCTTCCTAATGTGTGCTTCTCACAGCCCCTCCACCTGTATCTCTACCACCTCCCCACTTGAGTCTCTGCCTGTTCACCACCTGTGCTTCCTCCCCTCTCCAACCTGTGTCTCTGCCCCTTTCCAACCTGTGTCTCTGCCCCCTCCCCACCTATGTCTCTGCCTTCTCTCTACTTGTGCTTCTGCCTCCTTCTTCACTTGTGTCACCATCACTACCTGTGTGTCCACCCCTCTTACCACCTGTGTCTCGTTCCCCACTAGTGTCATTGCCCCTTTCACACCTGTGCCTCTGCCTCTCTCTCCATGAGTATCCGCCCCTCTCATCACTTGTGTCTCTGGTTATTTTTACGAAAAATACACTGAGAATTGTGGTAACAGGATTCGCAGTGACAGAGCTTTCTCGCAAGCTCTGTCCCTGTTGGTGGTAATTGATACATCCCTGCGATGTATTCAATTTTCACAATGTGATTTTGGTCACATGTATCACATCTGCATCTCAGATGTGGATTTTGCTAAATATGCCGTATTGTGTGGAGATGTAGTGTAGTAGTGATATAGGGGGTCATTCCGAGTTGATCGTAGCTGTGCTAAATTTAGCACAGCTACGATCAGCCACTCAGACATGCGGGGGGACGCCCAGCACAGGGCTAGTCTGCCCCGCATGTCAGTGCCGCCCCCTTCCCCAGCAGAAATGCAAAAGCATTGCACAGCGGCGATGCTTTTGCATTTGACGAGTAACTCCTGGCCAGTACAGCTCCTGCGGCTGGCCGGGAGAACCTCTTCGCTGCCCGGGTCACAGCGGCTGCGTGTGATGTCACGAAGCTGCCGCGGCCCGCACTCCCAACAGTCCGGCCACTCCCCCTAAATGGCGGCTTAATGCTGCCATCCAGCCCCCTCCTGGCCAGCGACCGCCTCTGCCTGTCAATCAGGCAGAGGCTATCGCTAGGCAATGACGGCCTTCGGACGTCTGGCATGTGCCGGTGCACTGCGGCGCCGGCGCACTACTAAGAATGACCCCCATAGTGAAGCGAAGTAGTGTGGGGAGGAAGTGCAGTGATGTAGCATGCCACCACACCCCCATGCCCACACAGGGAGAAATTATCTGTGGCGCTAATCACACCCACTGCGCGGCAACAATAGGCCCTTCATAAATTTCAGCTCCAGGTCAATGTGGACCTTAATCTGGCACTGCACAGAATATGTGTCATAAGTATCTTCTTTATATTATTATAATCATTAATGACAGGGGAGAATGACAGGGGAGGCACTGCCTCCCCTGACTGCACGTCCCTGCTAGACCCTGTGTAAAACTACATAGTTCGTTGTAATAGTACGCCGCACATGCGCATTGCGCTGCATACGCATGCGCAGAAGTGCCGAGTTTTTGTCTGATCGCTGCACAGCGAACGAATGCAGCTAGCGAACAACTTGGAATGACCCCCCCCATTGGATGTAACTTGTGTGGGAGGGCGTTTCTCGCCCAATCAGCTGTGGACTGGGTGTGATAGACCTGCTGCTAACCCAATGAGAGCTCCTAACCACGCCCAGCGTTAGAGACCCAGGCACAGAATCACAGGGCTATTATATAGGAGAGATATATACACACACACACACACACACACACACACACACACACACACACACACACACACACACACTTGATATATAATTAGCCAATGCATAATTAAATAACGTGAAAATACACTATCACTTCACTTACTGTACCATCATGCAGGTTCTCGCTGTCACTACGGGTGTCTGTAGAGGGATGTGGAGTTAGACAGTGGGGGCCAGAAGACTGCTGCTTGAAGTCAACTGTGGCGGACTGCTCCTCCAGCTCCCATTAGGTGCCCCAGCCCACAACAGCAGGTCCAGAACATGGAAGATCAGGCGGTGCAACAGAAAGTACAGTATAATGACATTGCTTCATGCATATGTGCAACGCAGCATATTAACAGGACCAGGTGACTGGGTGACAGGGGTAACTGGGGGAGGGAGGGCTGTTTTGATAATATGCATTTTTTGCCAACGTACACTGCTTTGGATGAGCTGAGGCACAGTTTCTAAATCAACTGGTGCGGTAGATACTAGAGTGGGTGGAGACGACAACTTCGGAACAAGGGGGGAGGCGACAACGAGAGAACAAAGGGGGGGCTAGGTAGCAGTAGAGGGAGGGACGACTAGGGAACAGAAGAGTGGTGGACTACTAGGGAACAGAAAGGGAGAAGGGGGGGGGGGGTTGCTACAGAACTGTCACAAAACTTAAATGAGACTCTCCAGACCCCAACCCAGTGATCCTAATTGTCCCTCCTGCCCAGGACAGAGCAGCCTGCACACAACTTCTGCAGCTGTGAACCCTGACCCACGACGATCCCTGGCCTTACCACCAATGTGCTTAAGTGGAGAAAGATCATCGCAACTGCCATTGCTTCCGCCGCTACAGAGCGATGCTGCTGGTCCGCGCTCTCTACCCTCCCCTTCCTATCTATCCCCTGTTTCTCCAGGAAGGCAGTGCAGTGGCCATATGTGGCGCTCTAGTCAGCGTAATGGGCGTAGTCAGCATAACACCTCATCCTCCACCTTCCTGCAACCATCGGCAGCTGCTACCCCAAACTCATCCCTGTATCACCGCCGCTAGGCTGTCACTGGGGAGCACAGCACTACGCCACGGATCAGAAATAGAGATCCGATCTGTGGCGGGCGGCAGGTACCCCCCCCCAAGTCCTCCCCTTAATTCGGCTCTGGCGGGCGGCTAGCTGCAGTGAGAGTTTGTGACAGCTTCGCCCTCCTCGGCCCCGCGCTCAACGCAACAGCGTAGTTGGCGTATGCGTAGGGCCGGGCCTGAGTATAACTGAGCCAACTTCATTGGGGGAGTGCTCCACAACCACCTGTTAAGCCACCTGAAACCTCAGAAGAGCAATGCCTCACAGTCTAGCTGCACTTCCTCAGCAAAGTATTGTGAGATTAGAAGAACACATAAAGGAACATCACACAACATACGCTGAACAAGCAGTAATCACAACCATGAGTGAGAAAAAATAAACAGGAGAGGGCTGGTGAAGACTTTTAACTTGTAAAGAGGAATTTACTTCCTCACCTAGCCTCAGAGCCAGATTAACAATAGGGCGGATGGAGCTTCAGCTCCAGGCCTCCACATAAAAATAGGCACATCATCATGGCATCATGATGATCACTAGCCACCAGCTGGCCATATGGTTGGTTATAAACCATATTAAAATTGCATTTCTATTTTTCTTACAAATTTATGCATTTTTTTTATATTTTTACACATTTAGGGGTATATTCAATTGAAGTCGAATCCATTCTGACATTCATTTGTCGGAATAGATCCGACCTGGGATATTCGATGTCATCTCAATTCGACTTTTAAAAAAGTCGAATTGAGATGCGTGAGCTGAGACAGGGGAGAGCCGCGTCAGACGGCGGAGAGCAGCACTGCAGCAGCGGCTATATAGCTGCTGCTGTAGCGCTGCTCTCCCCCGTCTGCCCGCGGCTCTACCCCGTCTCCCCATCTCTCCTCTCCCCATACTCGCATCACTGCCGCCGCTCACGGCAGCGTCCACCCGGCTCCAGCAAGTGAGGTCTCGCTTGCTGGAGACAGGTGGACGCTGCTGTGAGCGGCGGCTGTGACATCCAAAGGCGCTGCTCTCCATCTGCCTGCTGCTCTCCCGGTCTCAGGTCACTCATCTCACTTTGACTTTTTTTAAGTTCAAATTGAGATGGTCGAAAAAAACCTTACGGTTTTGGCCCCGTTTTCAACACAAGCACGTGGAACGGCAGCTATTCTGCCGATCCACGTGCTTTTTGACAAGTCGAATTCCTCGACTTGTTGAATAATTTAGGGTTATATTGAATAGGTCGGAAACTCCTCCGACCTAAAAAAGTCGAAAACTGACGTCTTTTCGACAAACTGCAGCTTTCGACTTCATTTGAATATACCCCTTAGAGAGACATAGGAGCTGATAGTGTAGGGGATGTACACGCTCACATGGCTCTGGCCACACCCACACAGAACTGATCACACCTCCCCTGTATCACACAATAGGCCCTTGAATATTTTTAGCTCCAGGCCCATGTGGCCCTTAATCTGGCCCTGCCTAGCCTGTTTAAAATAAGAGTAAACTACCCCCCCCCCCCGCCGTTGATCAAATCAGCTCTCCATAACGCCATCAAAATACAGTATATATTCCACAGAATGCCATACTTAAGCCACAAACCTGCCTTCAGACTAATTCAGCCCTAAGGAGCTCATTCAGTCCTGATTCAGTCGCAATTAACCAATGGTTTTGGAACTGCACATATGCCGGGCCACAGTGCACATGTGCTGAAATGGCACATTCATGTAATTCTGTTATAACACACTCCAGCAATGACAGGTGAATGGGAGATACCAACCACAACAGAAAAGGGTGAGTACCTCTATATATTGTAATGAAGGATTAATGTTAATGTAGCACCCTGGGAAGTGACCCTATAATGAGGGGTAAGGTACTGCAAGTTAGCAGTATAGCTGGAGTGGGGTCCTGAGGAACAGTGCCCTGGATAGCTGTGTCTATGTATGAGAGAGCCCAGCAGTGACAGTATACCTGGGAAATGTCCCTGAAAGTGACTCAATTTTGTCACCCAGCTGAGAAGTCTGCATTCAGCTACTATGTGGCCCAGAGCTGAGAGAGGCCACCTTCCCTGTCACAGTTACATGTGTTATATATAGGGGTGTAGCTACCAAAGGTACTGTGACTGCCTACCAGTGCAATGCCTCACCTACTGGTGTGATCTCCACCTCCTGTGACATGATCCTCCTGCTGGTGCTGTGACTGCCTACCAGTGCAATGCCTCACCTACTGGTGTGATTTCCACCTCCTGTGACACGATCCTCCTGCTGGTGCTGTGACTGCCTACCAGTGTAATGCCTCACCTGAGGCATTACACTGGTAGGAGGTGTGATCTCCATTACACTGGTAGGAGGTGTGATCTCCACCTCCTTTGACAAGATCCTCCTGCTGGTGCTGTGACTGCCTACCAGTGTAATGCCTCACCTGAGGCATTACACTGGTAGGAGGTGTGATCTCCAATACACTGGTAGGGGGTGTGATCTCCATTACACTGGTAGGAGGTGTGATCGCCACCTCCTGTGACACGATCCTCCTGCTGTTGCTGTGACTGCTTACCAGTGCAATGCCTCACCCACCGGTGTGATCTCCACCTCCTGTGACATGAGCCTCCTGCTGGTGCTGTGACTGCCTACCAGTGCAATGCCTCACCTACTGGTGTGATCTCCACCTCCTGTGACATGATTCTCCTGCAGGTGATGTGACTGCCTACCAGTGCAATGCCTCACCCACCGGTGTGATCTCCACCTCCTGTGACATGAGCCTCCTGCTGGTGCTATGACTGCCTACCAGTGCAATGCCTCAGCTACTGGTGTGATCTCCGCCTCCTGTGACATGATTCTCCTGCTGGTGCTGTGACTGCCTACCAGTGCAATGTCTCACCCACCGGTGTGATCTCCACCGCCTACCATGCTGCATTAGCCTTGCTTACTACCACTGTGGGTAATGCTAACAGTTTGCTTAAGCCCAATTTGTGTTGGGACCCGCTTATAGCTGACTTACTCCAACCTACATGAGGCCACTTTTCATACATTTCCAGGGCCACTTTACGTTCCCAATCCACCCCTGTCTGGCATGGAAGAAATGTGAATGATAAATCAATGTAAATGTACCAAGAGGTATTGACAAGCCTTTATAACAGTATCTTATACTGTGAATTTCTTACCCTGTTTCCAAGACAATTAATTCATTTAACTTGTTAATTAAGTGAAAGGAAGACATGATATTTTCCGGGAGATGTATCAAGCCGTGGAGAGAGATAAAGTTGAGTATTTGCTCAAATCAAATGATGCTTCTAACTACAGGTATCATTTCATTTACTGTGCTAGATAAGTGACAGAAGATGATTGGGTGGTTTGGACATCTGCACTTTATCTCTCCCCAAGGCTTGATACATCTCCCCATGAGTGCTGTACATAAAATATATGTCTGGCTGCTATACAGCAGGCCAGGAGCACCAGCAGGACAGTAGAGTAACAGTCATATCAGTAATAATTTGCGGACCCTGTGAAATTAGCATTCACTAAAGACGGGAGACTCAGTCAATGAATACATAAAACATTTTTTAGTTTATGTTAAAATATAAAAAGTTTATTAGGTGGAATATTTAATAAATAATATTTGTGAGACATCTCCAGAAACAGTCAGTTCTGGGGGCTGCCCACAAATATTAACCAGCCCCTGAATGTATGTATTGGGGACTGCAATGGATATTTGAGATATCTATTGCATTCCTCCTATTTTGAACACAAAAGCAGCCACCAAAAGTTTCTACGGCAGATGGTAAACTGTGAAACTCACCAAGCTCCAGAATGCAAAGCATTTCTGAGCTTAGCCCAGCAGCTAATGCCATTTCTAAATGGCTTTTGTAGCCTGTGGGCTACATTATGCAATAATTCCCAGGAGAAGGATCATTGGTCTTTCCCTGCATTACTGTCTGCTCTCACATACGCAGTCTGACGATTGCACATGTGAACTAGCGCAGCCGGGGTCTAAACCCAGAAGTAAAGTGATCGCATTAGCAATTATTTTACTTCTTATACATTGCAGGGACGGGCATGAGATTGGTACTCATTATGGCATAAAAGCTACACCTCTGGACTCACAAAGAGTCATCCTTCAGCACTCAGGAGAGGAAAACCCCCTTGGGGGGAAACCTCTGGGGAACCATGGCCTCAGGATCGCCCTTCCCTCTAGGCATTAAGAGGTGTACTAATAGAGGGATCAGTATGCTATTCCAGCGCATGGGATCCCGGTGGTTCTCATACCGAGTGTTGGGATCTCCCCACCCCCCTTACCCTGCCTGTCTGCAGTCTAACCCTAACCTCCCCCCTTTGTGCCTAACCCTCCCACGGAGGTGCCTAATCCTAACCTCTGTCCCTGCTGCCTAAACCTAACCATCTTTTCCCCGCAGCCTAACCACTCCCAGGGGTGCCTAACCCACCCTACCCACAGCCTAACCCTGACTTCCCCCCACCCGCAGCCTAACTCTATCCTCCAACCACCCACAGCCTAATCCTTACCCCCCACCTGATGCCTAAACCTAACTGCCCAACTGATGCCTAAACCTAACCCTCCCTTCCCCACAGCCTAACCACTCCCAGGGGTGCCTAACCCACCCTACCCACAGCCTAACCCTGACTTCCTCCCACCCGCAGCCTAACCCTATTCTCCCCCCACCCACAGCCTAATCCTAACCCCCGCCTGATGCCTAAACCTAACCCCCACCTGATGCCTAAACCTAATCCTCCCTTCCCCGCAGCCTAACCACCCCTGGGGGTGCATAACCCTAACCAACCCTACCCGCTGCCTAACCCTAACCTCCCCCCACCAACAGCCTAAACCAAACACCCTGCCGGACGCCAAAACCATATCTCTCCACCTGATGCCTAAACCTAACCCTATCCTCCCCCGCAGAATAACCACCCCCGGGGGTCCCTAACCCACCCTACCCATAGCCTAACCCCACCTGCAGCCTAACCCTAACCCCTCTGCCTGATGCCTAACCCTCTTCCTCTCCCCACCCCCTAATCCTGCCTGTCTGCAGTCTAACCCTAACCTCCCCCTTTGTGCCTAACCCTCCCGTGAAGGTATCTAATCCTAACCTCTGTCCCTGCTGCCTAAACCTAACCCTCCCTCCCTTGCAGACTAACCACTCCTGGCGGTGCCTAACCCTAACCCACCCTACCCGCAGCCTAACGCTAACCTCCCCCCACATGCAGCCTAAACCTAACCCAGCACCTGACGCCTAAACCTAACCCCCCGCCTGATGCCTAAACCTAACCCTCCCTCCCCCGCAGTCTAACTACCTCCAGGGGTGCCTAAGCCTAACCCATCCTACCTGCAGCCTAACCCTAACCTCCCCCTATACACAGCCTAAACTTAACCCCCCGCCTGATGCGTAAACCTAATCCCCCCACCTAAACCTAACCCTCCCTCCCCCGCTGCCTAACCACCCTCAGGGGTGCCTATCCCTAAGCTCTCCCCACCCGCAGCCTAAACTTAACCCCCTGCCTAACACCTAAACCTAACCCTCCCGCCTGATGCCTAAACCTAACCCTCCCTCCCACACAGCCTAACATTCCCCGTGGGTGCCTAACCCACCCTATCTGCAGCCTAACCCTAACCTCCCCCCACCTGCAGCCTAACCCTAACCCACTGCCTGATGCCTAAACCTAACCCTCCCTCCCCCGCAGCCTAACCACCCCCCTCCCCCGTGCCTGGTGCCTAAACCTAACCCCCTTGCCCAGCCCTAAACCTATGACCGTGGGGATACGGGTGTCGGTATCCTTGCCCATTCGGAGTTCCAACGTCGGGATTCTGAAAAGTGTCGGGATCCCAGTGTCAGTATTCTGACTGCCGTAAACCCAACAGTCGGCATCTTTACCACATCTCCTGGAAATGCATATGTCCCAACATTTGGAGCATGTGTCCGCAGCTCTCCTCTCAGGGCAGCTATTCAGGGATCACCCACTGCGTGTAGACGAAGAGGAAGAGATGAAAAATCATTGTTAGTGGATGAACAAGCAGAGAGACAAACTGCAAACAGTGGTGTGGTTGTGTAGAGAGAAACATCTCTCTATGTAAATATGTTACTCTAACTACTGAGGACATGGAAAATACCTAAAATAAGGACAATTATCCCAAAGGACCCGTTGTTTTTATACAAAACACATTGGGCGGATAAGTTCTCTCTTATAGTAATTAGTGGGTACCTTCAGAAAAAAAATTTGACCAGTAAATAATAAAAGCTATAAATTGCTAACATTTAGGGGTCAATCCAATTAGGTACGAGTTACCATTGCTGCGACGTTTCAACAGCATCCAAACTCACACCCTTTGTGGCCAGATTCAGCCTATGGGGCTACCGGAAAGTGCGGCTGTTGTAAGACAAACTCGCACCTAATTAAACTGACCCCTTAGTTGTTAAATGTGATAAAATAGTAAAATATAATGGTGTAATTGTGGGCCTGGTTCATTTGTGGTTGTTGAAGTGATCGCTGCTGCAATCTTGCCGTTCACAATTGCATCGTGAGTCTGAGCAGTCGTAGGCTGAGCAAGTCTCCTAGACACAGGGAGCTCTCCAGCAGCCCACAGGTCGCAATGGGTAATTTATGCACACACATGGAGCGGTGTTTGAACGGACCTGACACGCCTGTATAGAGTTAGCCACCCCTGTTACCACCTCAAACGCTGACTTCCTGTCAATCACTTCGCGATGGGATCCTCTATGTGAGCTTGATTTTGTTTATTTTGTGCGCAGTGCAGCTTACACGCATGCACAGTGAAAAGCATTGAGCCACTTGGTGCAACAGCAGCTCTGTGTCCGCATCTGAATCAGGCCCCCTGAGTGGTAAGGAGAAGGACTATGTCAACTTTATTATATACTAGGTGATTCATCGCGCCCTACGGGCGCTCTTCACACCGTCGTTAGGGGCTACGCCCCGTTAACCTCTGCACGCCTTTGAACATACGCAGGGCGGTAGATAACAGAATCAGAAACGCAGGGCAGTATAGAGGGCATACAGAAATGGGTTCCGGTTGAGATAAGATAGAGAGGCGTAGGGGGAGAGAAAGGGAATGTACAGAAACGCTGTGCGATGGGTAAAGGATAGGGAGAGGCAGGGTGGTAGGGAGAGGATAAAGAGAGGGAAGGTGTTAGACAGAAAATACCGTTGCAAGGGGCTACGATCCATTATCCCCTGCACGGGCTTCAGCTGTGCTATAATTGTTATTATATGGAGTATTACCTGTTTTTTTTTATGGCAGTGGGTAAATATTGTAAGGGGGGAGGGCGTGCGATTGTCAAGGGGGCGTAGGCCTTTGTGAGGGCGTGCAGAGTGGCCGCAGGGCACAATGAATAACATAGTGTAGAGCAGGCATGTCCAAACTGTGGCCCTCCAGCTGTTGTGAAACTACATATCCCAGCATGCCCTGACACAGTTTTGTTGTCAAAGAATGCTAAAGCTGTGTCAGGGCATGCTGGTATGTGTAGTTTCTCAACAGCTGGAGGGCCGCAGTTTGGACATGCCTGGTGTAGAGTGTAGTATATATTGCTAGTGTCTGCATTATGAAGTACCAGATGAGTAACAGCAATGCACTGTAGATAAGATACGAAGGTGCTGTGGCCACAGGTAGCAGAGCCGCTTATACACACAGTGGCCACAGGTAGCAGAGCCGCTTATACACACAATACCCACAGGGGGCAGAGGCGCTAATACACACAGTGCCCACAGATAGCAGAGCCGCTTATACACACAATACTCACAGGTAGCAGAACCACTTATACACACACAATACCCACAGGTAGCAGAACCGCTTATACACACAATACCCACAGGGGGCAGAGGCGCTTATACACACAGTGCCCACAGATAGCAGAGCCGCTTATACACACACAATACCCACAGGTAGCAGAACCGCTTATACACACAATACCCACAGGTAGCAGAACCGCTTATACACACACAATACCCACAGGGGGCAGAGGCGCTTATACACACAGTGCCCACAGGTAGCAGAGCCGCTTATACACACAATACCCACAGGGGGCAGAGGCACTTATACACACAGTGCCCACAGGTAGCAGAGGGGCTTATACACACAGTGCCCACAGGTAGCAGAGGGGTTATACACACATTACCCACAGGTAGCAGAGGCGCTTATACACATAATACCCACAGGTAGCAGAGCCGCTTATGCACACAATGGCCACAGGTAGCAGAGCCGCTTATACACACACACACAATACCCACAGGTAGCAGAGGCGCTTATACACACAGTGACCACAGGTAGCAGAACCGCTTATACACACAATACCCACAGGTAGCAGAGCCACTTATACACACATTACCCACAGGTAAGCAGAACCGCTTATGCACACAATACCCACAGGGGCAGAGGCGCTTATACACACAGTGACCACAGGTAGCAGAGGGGCTTATACACACAATGGGCACAGGTAGCAGAGCCACATGTACACACATTACCCACAGTTAGCAGAACCACTTATACACACAATACCCACAGGGGGCAGAGACGCTTATACACACAGTGCCCACAGCTAGCTGAGCCGCTTATACACACACAATACCCCCAGGTAGCAGAGGCGCTTATACACAGTGCCCACAGGTAGCAGAGGTGCTTATACACACAATGGGCACAGGTAGCAGAGCCACGTGTACACACAATACCCACAGGTAGCAGAGCGGCTTATAAACACAATACCCACAGGTAGCAAAGCCGCTTATACACACAGTGACCACAGGTAGCAGAGCCGCTTATACACACAGTGTGCACAGGTAGCAGCGCCACTTATACACAATGGGCACAGGTAGCAGTGTTGCTTATACACATAATGGCCACAGTATTAGTGTTTCTCATTAATCCAATGTCCATTGGTAGCAACTATACTCACAAAAGTTTGGGGGGTTTGGAAAGGGGGTGGGTTCAGTGAGGTTCCTATCCGTGGGAATCACTTGTAGCGGCTGTGGATGGTGATTCGAGGTGCTACGTGTGGTGGAGGGTTGGGTGTGGGAGGGGGTCCAGAGGTGTTGTGGGTGGCGGAGGGGTGGGTGCAGGGGCATGGATGGCGTAAAGGGTGCAGAGATCCTGTGGGTGGGGGAGGGGGAGGTGTAGAGGGGGCGCGGATAGGGAGTGTAGTTGCTGTTGGTGGGGGAGGGGGACTGTGGATGAAGGAGGGGGTATGGAGGTGATGTGTGTGTGGGAGGGGCGATGTAGGGGTGTGCGTTTGGAGGTGCAGGGGGGGTGAGCTTAGGTGATGGGTTTCAGAAGTGCTGTGGGTGGGGGAGGTGTGGGATGGCACGGATGGGGGATGTGGATGGGGGAGGGGTGGATGCGGGGGAGCTGTGGATGGGGGAGGGAGTCCGGAGGTGGTTCGGGTGGTGGTCCAGAGGTGTTGCGGGTGGGGGAGGGGCAGGTGTGGGAGGTCCGCAGATGTGGAGGGTGCCTGTAGATAATGCGTGCGGTTAGGTGCTGTGGTTGTGGGAGTGGCGGGGGTGTTGCTGGTGGGGTACGTGATCTGGATGGGGTAGGTGATGTGGATGTGCGGTAGCTATGGGAGGGGCGGGTGCGGGGATGGCAGGGATGGGGGAGGGGGTCCGTGGGCACTGTGGATGAGTGAGTGGTGGGTGTGGGGTTACGACGGTTGTAGTGGGCCAGGTGTGCTGCTGCAGTGGGTGGGGGAGGGTGCCGGTGCAGGGATACCACAGTTGGGGTAGGGCGGTTGATGCAGCTGCGGCGGGTAGGGGAGGGGCAGGGGAGGGGGTGCGGCGGTGGGGAAGGGGCGGGTGTGAGGATGCTGCGGGTGGGTTGGGGGGGGCGGGAGGGGGTGTGGATGGGGTCTGTAGATGCTGGTGGTGGAGGGGCAGGTGCAGGAGGCTGTGGATGAAGGAGGGGGTCTGGAGGTGCTGTGTGTGGGGGAGGGGCGATGTAGGAGGAGTTGGGGTTGCAGAGGGGGAGGTTGGGTGATGGTTTGTAGAAGTGCTGGGGGTGGGGGAGGTGTCTGTAGATGATGGGGGTGGGGGAGGTGCTGTGGGTGGGGGACAGGTGCGGAGGGGGGGGCAGGGGCTGGAGCAGTGGTGGTGCAGTTGGGTGGTGGGAGGCAGCTGCTGGGGTTCCGAGGGTTGGGGAGGTGGTGCGGGTGGGGGAGGGGTGGGTGCAGGAGGGGTGGGTGCAGGATGGGGCAGTTGCGGTGGTGGTGCGGGTTGGGTGAAGGGTGCAGCAGTGGGGAGAGGTGGGTATGGGGGAGGGGCAGGGTTGCAGCGGGTGGGGGAGGGGCGGGGGGTGCTGCAGGTGTGGGAGCTACGGGTGGGGGCGTGAGTGCTGCGGGTGGGAGCGGATGTGGGGGATGCGGGTGTTGGTGCTGTGGGTGGGGGAGGGGGCAGAGTGCCACGGGTGGTGCGGGTGTTGGTGCTGCGGGTGGGGGAGGGGGTGGAGTGCCACGGGTGGTGGGTGGATGCGGTGGGTGTCGCGGGTGTTGGTGCTGCTGGTGGGAGTGCCGCGGGTGGGGGGCGAATGCGGTTGGTTTGCCTCGGGTGTTGGTGCTACCGGTGGGGGAGGGGGCGGGAGTTCCGCGGGTGGGTGGCGCGGGTGTTTGTGCTCTGGGTGGGGGAGGGGACGGGAGTGCCGTGGGTGGTGGGTGGATGCGGCGGGTGTTTGTGCTACGGGTGGGGGCGGGAGCAGTGGTGCCACAACGTGGGTGCGGGCCGCACCCGGGTGTTACCCTCTGAGGGGTGACACCAAAGTGCCGGCTCCTGTCACAGTGCAGAAGGCAGCACTGCAGATTCAGCAGTGTCCGGGTGAAGGCCGTATGCCCCGACCCACAATGTGCCAAAAACGGGGGGTCGGGATGCAAATCCACGCCCCCTTCCGCGAAGCCACACCCCCTTTTCACCCGCGACCGCGGGTAAGTGACGGGTGGATGCCGCGGGTGGGAGGCAGATGCGGGTGGTTGCCGCGGGTGGGAGGGGGGGCGAGTTGTGCCGAAAACGGGGGTCGGGACGAGAAGCCATGCCCTTCCGCGAAGCCACGCCCCCTTCCGCGAAACCACGCCCCTTTTCACCCGCGACCGCGGGTAAGTGACGGGTGGATGCCGCGGGTGGGAGAGGGAGCAAGAGCAGCTGCCAGTGCTCAGCATGTCCCCCTGAACTCTGCAGCAGCCGCTAGTCTGTGAGGCGGGTAGTGTGAGTTCCGCTCACAGTCAGCGGCTGCGATGTCACCAGAGAGAGTGTACGGGGAGAAGGGAGACAGGGGACTGGGCGGAGATGGGGAGGGGACTGGGCGGAGGGAGGGAGGGGACTGTTCCTGGCCAGATCTGTGCCTGTGACTCCGCCCAGCGTTACGGGCACAGAGTCACAGACTTGGGCAAATATATAGGAGATAAAGATAGGGAAACAGTCACTTGTTACAGCTCGAATTCACATCATTTATACCATTCTGTACCATTTCATAATTTTTATTCTATGGGGGAGATGTATTAAGCCCTGCAGAGTGATAAAGTGGAGAGAGGTAAAGTACCAGCCAATCAGCTCCTAACTGCCATGTTACAGTCTGTGTTTGAAAAATGACAACTAGGAGCTGATTGGTTGTCAGTTTATCTCTCTCCACTTTATCACTCTCCCAGGCTTTGTACACATGCCCCCAGTTCATTGATATACTGTAAATGTCATCCATTTCACTATATCCCCCGATCTGTATTGTTCTTCCCCCGATCTGTATGTTCTGTATCATGCTCTCCCCACCCTTCCTGTTTTTCTGTATTACAGTATGTTCTACATCTCGCAACCCCCAAAAGTGTGTCATTCCTCTATATCTCCTATAGAGTACGCCACAATTTTTATGTTTTTGTATTGTGCCCCCACACCATCTGTATGTGCTATACCAAGTTGCCCCCTTCTGCATGTTTTGTATTGTCCGCTCTCCCCCACCATAGATCCTATGTTTTGTACTGTGCTCTCAATACCCCCACCACACACACAATTACACAAGTATGGTAACTTACCTCCTGCATGCTATTCTCCAGTCACTAATTCCTCTGCGACCCCTCCCGTCGTCTTCAACTGACACTTTGCAGATCTCTTTGCCGGTCACCCGACACTCTGCAAATCTCTTTGCCAGAACTTTGCCAAATGATGATCTAAATAACCAGAATTTCCTGGTCAGACATACTATGTTTTATAATTATACTACTACATTTTGTTACGTACTTTCATTTTAATTCATTTGCAATTTATCTATTTTATTGACTTTTTATCCAAAACCCAAGATCCTTTCTCATAGAGACCCAAGTTATCTGCTCCAGGTTTTATCTTCCCTAGTGCTAGGATCATGTTAGTATCATACACTGGGCCTCTTTCAGACCTGATCGCAGCAGCAAATTTGTTCTCTAATGGACAAAACCATGTGCACTGCAGGTGGGGCAGATGTAACATGTGCAGAGAGAGTATGGTAACTTACCTCCTGCATGTTATACTACAGTCATTGCTACCTCTGCGACCCATCCCGTTGTCTTCAACTGACACTTTGCAGATCTCTTTGCCGGTCACCCGACACTCTGCATATCTCTTTGCCAGATGATCTAAAAAACACAAAAGACTATCATTAAGCATACTACTAGTTTAAGTACAATAAAATGTCCATGAGTCAACCAGTTTCCCAATTTTCCCTAAACCAAACAAGATACTTTCAAAGTTATCAATATCCCATTTATCTATTTTATTAACTTTTTCCTCCCAAAGCCACGATCCTGCCTCATAGAGACCCAGGTTATCTGCATCCCCTGTTTGTGTGCTTATCCTCCATACTGCCCTCTTTATTCCTGTAACGCTACATTTTTATTCCTAAATATGTAATTCCTTCCTGCGTTTCTCTTATTTATGTGTCCTTGTACCTGTATTCCCTGTTCTGTCTATCTTGTCTTGCCTTTCAGCGGACTATACTGCACTCTGTCTTACTTCCCCCCTCCATTATACCCTGCTATGTAGGACTCACCTCCTCCTACCTGTCTTCCTGCATGGAAACTGGAAATGTCAGCAGCTGTAGATAGAATGTTACAGGAAGAAGCATTGTGATGTCACGGGCTAGTGATGTCACAAGCTCGGTGTGATGTCACAGTAACCAGCAGCAAAGCTACAGAGTTACAGTCATCTTACATATGCATTTTCTACATCAATTACAACTGGATATACATGAGTTCTAGTTTAAAAAAAATGAGACTAGTGTAGAAAATGAAGTATAAGGCAATGTTGTACAGAGTGCCTCAATATATAGGTAAAGGGAAAACATAAGTGACAGGAATTTCTAGACTAAATCACCGCTTATATTTTATAAGGAAATAAAGCTCTTTATCTAAGAGGCTGAATTAATCATTTTCCGTTGTGTGTGTGTGTGTGTGTATATATATATAAGTTGTAACACTGTAGTGGTGCAAGGCGCCTTTTCCTGGGGAATATGGCCGCACGCAGCAGCTGAGGAACAACACAAGTCCAGTTTCTGGTACAACTGACCCCGGCCAGTTTTATTGAAACAGAAAATAAAACAAACCCCAAAATAAAAATACCTTGCCTGTCCGGCACTAACTAAACATAAGATATTCCTAACTGTCACTAAACAAAACACAGAGTTCTTCAGTACATACTGTATAGCTTACTTGCATCAGAAAGCGTGTCTCTCACACACAGATCCTGCAGCCTTCCCAGGCAGTCTGCCCATACTAATCAGGCTAGCAGCACTATAACACTCTTACACAGCTGAAACCCTGATTAGCCCTCTGTGAGGCCAAAGACCCGAACTGGGCCCAATGTCTAGAACTCGCCTTATCTCTCTCTCAGAGCCTTTACCCAGCTTTTACAGCAAACTGAAAAGGTTCAGACAAAACAAAAAGCATTTTTCCTAGAAGTTAACATTTTCTAAAACATGTAAGACAAGAACCTGGGACAAATATACCTGCCCTCAAACACTATCCCAGTGTTCTTGTCACATATCCCCCTCCCCTGTTTCGACCTAGGGGCCGGAACACTTGTAGCCCCCAAACAGAAGATGCGAGACAATGCATCTGCGTTGGCCAATTGTGTTCCCGGTCTATGTTCGACAGTAAACTTAAAGTCCTGCAACGCTAGAAACCATCTAGTTACACGAGCATTCTTGCCTCTATTTACATACATCCATTTTAAAGGGGCATGGTCTGTCACTAGTCTGAATTGTCTACCCAAGAGGTAATATCTCAAGGTATCTAGTGCCGTTCTCCGATAAGGCTGGGGAACTACCAGCGGTTCCACCACATCCTCACCCCTTTTGACAATGTGGTACAAGAGCTCATTACAGATGGCCATGTGGGGATACGTAACCCTGTCACCTGGTACCACAGGTTCCCCATTAACAATCTTAACATTCTCTCTAGCCTTTATTAAGGTAGGATCCTTTAACTGTTCAGACGCAAACAGATCCTTCTTTACCTCCAGGTCAGGCACGCTTTCAGTTCTAACTACTATGTCTCTGTTCCCGGCAAGAGGGTCCTCACTGGACTCCCCATCTGTCACTTCCCCAGCCAAACTAGCAAAAGGCAAAGGGCCAGAAAGTTCCGAAGACCCACGTACATCCATAAAATCACCGGTATTATCAACTGGCTTTTTACTTCTCACATCTGTTGATAACCGTGATTCCCACAGTTTCCAAAAATGAGGAAAATCCCTCCCTATTATGGCCTCATGCACCAAGGTAGGGACCAGTCCCACTTTAACCATTGCTGACCCACAACAAGTTTCTATATTCACCTCAGCAGTGGCATAATGTTGGGTATCCCCATGTATGCAAGTTACCCCAATAGGTATTTGCTGGACCTTTAAGGGGTTCACTAACCCAGCTTTCACGAGGGTAACTAAACTTCCTGAATCTAGCAAGGCCTCTACCCGGTTACCCTCTAAGAACACATCACACATTTGTTTTTCCAGCTCAGGTGAAGGTACCACAGTACAGGCTAACCTAGCAAAGAAAGACATTCTGCGACATTCAAAGGCAGCATCACATTGCATGGGTTCTTGCGTGACTGGGCAATTGGCAATAACATGACCTGGCATACCACACCTAAAACATTTAACCACACGATTATCAACCCGTTTGGGCAGCATAGACCGTTCTATCCCCATTGGCCTGTCTCCAGGGCCAGTGTTTACAGTCTCTCCAGCCTTGCGTTCTCTTAACCGCCCAGCAACGTTTTCCCACGGAACAGTCTTACCAGTCTTTACTGAAGGGCGCTGTCGAGGATCTATGGGTTGCTGGGTGGTCATCAGTAGTTCCTCTGCTGCCAAATACCTCTCTACCATGTCCACTAATTGGTCAGCAGTACCCGGGTTTCCATGGCTCACCCACTTGCGCAGGACCATGGGCAAAGATCTCAAGTAGCGGTCCATGACGACTCTTTCCACCATCTGGGGACCAGTTAATGTCTCTGGCTGTAGCCATTTTTTTGTTAGCCGAATAAGGTCGTGCATCTGGGAGCGCGGAGGCTTCTCCATGGCGTACAGCCAACGGTGCACCCGTTGTGCTCGTACTGACAGCGTGACTCCCAGGTGGGTCAGGATCTCAGTCTTTAGTTTATCATAGTCCCGAGCCTCAGCAGGGCTTAAATCAAAGTAAGCTTTTTGGGGCTCACCTGACAGGAAAGGTGCCAGCAGACTGGCCCACTGTGCTTTCGGCCAGTTCTCACGCTCGGCAGTCCTTTCAAACGTGGTCAGATAGGCCTCCACATCATCAGCCTCTGTCATTTTCTGCAGGAAGTGACTGGCCCGTATAGAACTAGAGCTGGTTGGAGCACTGACGGCCACATCTCCAACCCGAGCTGCAAGTCTCTGCACCACTTCTGCTAAGGCCTCTCTATCCTGACGCTGTTGCCTGTAAAGTTCATCAACAACTGCCTGCTGTTGTCTCTTATTTTCCTCCATTGCCACCTGCTGCTGTCTTATATTTTCCTCCATTGCCACCTGCTGAGCCGCTGTAGCTTGCAGCAAGGCTTTAAGCAGATCCTCCATGTCGACAGATTTTTCAGGCGGCTTTGTAGCTGCTTTCACCCAGGACATATATCAAACCCTCAGGGGTGAGTCTCAGTAACTTCACACTGGGCTGTATCTGCATAAACCACCGTTTTCTGCAGGCCTCACAAAGCTGCTGCTTTCACTTATGCGCAGAACGGTGTGCTCGCATTCTCCACCAAGTTGTAACACTGTAGGGGTGCAAGGCGCCTTTTCCTGGGGAATATGGCCGCACGCAGCAGCTGAGGAACACCACAAGTCCAGTTTCTGGTACAACTGACCCCGGCCAGTTTTATTGAAACAGAAAATAAAACAAACCCCAAAATAAAAATACCTTGCCTGTCCGGCACTAACTAAACATAAGATATTCCTAACTGTCACTAAACAAAACACAGAGTTCTTCAGTACATACTGTATAGCTTACTTGCATCAGAAAGCGTGTCTCTCACACACAGATCCTGCAGCCTTCCCAGGCAGTCTGCCCATACTAATCAGGCTAGCAGCACTATAACACTCTTACACAGCTGAAACCCTGATTAGCCCTCTGTGAGGCCAAAGACCCGAACTGGGCCCAATGTCTAGAACTCGCCTTATCTCTCTCTCAGAGCCTTTACCCAGCTTTTACAGCAAACTGAAAAGGTTCAGACAAAACAAAAAGCATTTTTCCTAGAAGTTAACATTTTCTAAAACATGTAAGACAAGAACCTGGGACAAATATACCTGCCCTCAAACACTATCCCAGTGTTCTTGTCACAATATATATATATATATATATATATATATATATATATATATATATAGACAGCGGTGTGGGGATCGGCACTCTGAAATAGGGGTACTAGGAATACTTGCTGCGGTGCCCTCTGTGATCCTGTGTGGGATCCAATATGGTGAGTAGAAAAAGCAGCGGCACTCAGCAGTCAGAAGTAAATGATGAGAAACAACTTTTAATCATGTCCTACGGCGTTTCGGGGAACAAGCCCCGTCTTCAGGGACAGACAATATAACAATACAAGTGTACATACAACATATATATACCCGTGCTGAACAATTAATCATGAACAGGATTCATCTCACCTGTCAGACGCCGCCACCGCCGCCGCGTCCGTCCGGGTATCAGCGTGTCCACGAGTCCCCGGACACTGACGTCAGTTAGCAGCGCCGGACAGGGAGCCAATCCCGACGGTCACAATAGTGTTGCTAAGCAACTGAAAATAAACATAAACAAAGAAAGCGTGAGGTTATTGTGCAGCGGACACCAAACTTAGCGTGTCTGCTGGTACAGAAAACATTAAAAAAGTATATATACAATAAAGGTTAAAAACTTATATCCTCTGATCTAGGCAGTGACGAGCCAGTGAATATCCGGTGGTATAACATTCAATTATAATAGGGTCTACACATACATTGCCCCTAAAACTGGTCAATTAATGATTTAGGACAATATGTAAACAACATTACAGTGTCTTTGGAAGATATCTATTGCCTACACCATTGGACTATTATTTAGGATTAATAGGGATAACTAAAGTCACACTATAATCATAGGAAGCTTTGGAGACCCATGGTCTCATTTAAACCCCGTGGTGACAGGGTATTGAGAACAAAGATCCACCTGCTTTCTCGTTGCAGTAGGATCTTGTTCCTATCTCCTCCACGGTGTGACAATGGTACTTGATCTATTATGATGGCCCGCATGCTGGCTACCGTATGTCGTGCTTGTACGCAATGTCGGGCTACAGGTTGATCGCTAGTGCCCTTCTCAATGGCCAATTTGATGGCACTGCGATGCAGTGCCATACGTTCCCGAAATTGTCTCTGTATTTTGCCTATATAGGCTAATCCACAGGGACATTTTAACATGTAAATTACATGTGTAGACGTACAAGTTACCCTATGCCTGATAGTGTATTTCTTACCCGTAAGTGGGTGGATGAAATTGGGACCTGTCATAAGGGTGTTACAGGTGGAACAACCTAAGCAACGATAACAACCAAGTTTAGGACGCAGGAAATGTGATTGCCCAGATCTAGTTAAAGGAAAAATATCCAATTTAACAACCGTGTCAGCAATACTTTTACCCCTAGTGTAGCTAGGGAGTAATTTAGAACCTGCCAGTGCCGGTAAGGATTTGTCTGTACTTATCATTGGCCAAAGCTGTTTGGCCTTCCTTACCAGAGGAGTGGTAGCTGTCGTATATTTATTGACCCACGGGATTCTAGTGATGTCTTTATTCTGCACTCGTGTTGAAGCAGTGCTGTTCAATAGGGATTCCCTAGTCTGTCTAAGCGCTTTGGCCTTATTAGCCAAAAGCTCTGAATATGGGTATCCCCGCTCTTCAAATTTAATTATCATTTGATCCATGGTATTTACTGTCTGTGTGGGATCAGAGATAATACGCCTGGCTCGTAATAACTGAGAATACGGGAGACCCTTTCGTGTGGACAGAGGGTGAAAGCTCGCATGATGCAACACAGAGTTTCTGTCTGTGGGTTTGACATAAAGGTTGGTCTGTAAAACACCATCAACTAAAGAAATGGCCACATCTAAAAAGTGTATGGTTTGGGATGAAGTCTGATAAGTAAATTTCACAACACTTTCAGAAGCATTATGGTCATCCAAAAGTTTAGATAATGATAGGGCAGGCCCTTTCCAAAAGATTAAGAGATCATCTATGTACCTCTTGTAGAAGCACACAGATGACCCTAGTAAATTATCAAGCAATTGGGTTTCCACTTGATACATGTAGGCATTCGCGTACGATGGGGCCACTGGGGACCCCATCGCACAGCCTGTTAGCTGTAAAAAAATACGACCATTAAATGAAAAATAATTACGAGTCAAAATTAAAGTTAACAGTTGTAGAAATACTTCAATAGGGGGACCCAAGTATAAAGGATTATTGTTGATTAACTTCCGTACTGCCTCCACACCTGCTTCATGTGGAATGCAGGTGTAGAGGCTAGTAACGTCTGCACTACATAACTGTACTTGTTCTGAAGGGATAATCAACCGTTGTAAGTGCTCCAATAGAGCTGTGGTATCCTTCAGATACGAAGGGACTGCCTGAATGCATGGATTGAGAAAAGCATCCAAAAAAATAGAAATAGGGTGATAATGATTTTCTGGCCGACACTATAGGTCGGCCCGGTGGATTAGACAAAGATTTGTGTACTTTGGGTACTGTGTAAAATAAAGGTACGGTAGGGTACTGTACTGTCATGACCTTTACCTGTTCACTAGATAATGCACCCGTGCTTACACAATGTGCCAAGAACAAATCTAATTCTGTTTTATACTGTATAGTAGGATCAAATGTTAAACTCTTATATGTGGTAGTATCAGAGAGTAAACGATTGCCCTCTGCCACATATACTGGTAGGTCCTGTATAACTACAGCTCCCCCTTTATCTGCTTCCCTGATAATCAGGTCAGTCCTGGTGGATAAGTCCTTCAAAGCGCTCCGTTCCTCATTTGTGAGATTAGGATGACATGTAATGGTGGAAGTCTGTTGATATGACTGTTTCAACATCCTCGAGAAAGTCCTAATGGATGGATTGTTCGTATTAGGATCAAATTTGGATCTTGGAGCCTCATTTCTTAATTTTGCTGGAATATTGGTGTCATGTTTAGGCCCCTCGGCAATTCCAAAATGTTCTTTGAGACGTCAAGTCCTGTTGAACTTATAATTTTCCACTAGTGCGGTGAAATCATCCGGCTTGGTGGTTGGCACAAATGATAACCCTCGCGATAAAACTCTTTGTTCTGTTGAAGTAAGTGGTGTTAAAGCAGATTATTTATCTTATATAATACCCTTTATGAGGTCTAAGAACACTGTACGCTAACTACGTATGAAGTACCGTAAGGGTACGCACGTTGCGTAACAATCGCTTAGCCGTGGTCGAGACGCTCAAGCGTTACGTTCGCTCACGGCCAAGAGATCACTGGCAGGCACGCTATTGGCTGCCGACTACCGTAATGATTCGCTATAGCGATGCGACCGCTCGAGACCACGAAGAGATCACCAGCGGCGCATACGCTCACAATGTAAAACCTTTATATCTAAACCATAAACAGTGTATTATGCAGTAAACCCTTTGTGTAGTGATATGGTGTAAATGCAACACAGTATAACCTTACTAGCTTAAAAGCAGTTTGAGCGTCACCGACGCTCTGAGAATACTTAACTCTATAAGAAATACACAGATACCTGGGCTTAGGGTCCAACGCCTAATATATATATATTTTGAATGATATACTTGCAAAAGAATTAATACAAATACAAATCATACACTACAATATAACATAGACTAACTAACCAGGTAACTACACAGTAAATACAATACAATTAAGTTTAAGAGAAAAATGAGAGAAAGAGAAGAGAGAGAAAGATATGGCCCATAATAACAAGAGAGAAACAGTATGATTACGGAGAAAAACTTACGCACAAAGGAAACGATCGCATGCGCCTCTGGACATCCAGCTCCCGATTTTCAGCAATGATAACCGTTGAAGAGTGAGCTGGATGTGATCGGCCTTTCTATTTATGCCCCACACACAATGCAATTCAATGGTCCCTACAATCTCATTGTTCATTGGACACAGGAATTCCTCCTCGCATTATAACAAAAGGTCATAGGTTGATTCATACAGGTGGGCTGTGACTATTTCCAACAGCTCAGGTGGGAGGGAAACTGGGTTTCCCGCCGCATGGGTAATAAAGTGCAAATAAAGTAAATGTTCATAAACTTCTTATGTCCATAACTATTCGCACGAGCGATTGATCTGCTTCAAACCAACACCGGAATATTTCTAATTAAATATTCTTCCGATGGATACTAAACACCACTGTATTACTCCTGTCTGACCCTTCGTATCAAACAAAGAGGGATTTCTCTGTTCATGAACATTCTATATTAACCAAACTTTCAGAATCTATCAAAGGGACCATGATCTAAAAAATACATTATATAGTGAAAATATGTAATGATTGAGTCGCACGCTACGATCACATAAACTCTACCGTAAATACGCATACCGTGCGCCTGCGGGTGCCCGCGACTGTGAGTATGCGCACGTACGGGAGAGCGTACGCATGCGCAACACGGACCTGTGTGAGGTGCAAATATGGTAGTGTGCATAGAGATATTTTTCTGACTTTGACAGTCCACCCTTTGGCAGTCAACAATAACTGCCACTTCCTGAAAACATTTCAAAAAGAGAAAAATATATGTTAGGGGTTAATACATTTACATGGTTGGGTAAGGGAGGAGAGGAGAAGGTAGGAAAAGGGTATGACCTAGTGAGATAGCAGAAGCATGTGTGTATGAATCCGTGCTTGGGGGTCATGTATCATCGTGCCGTACGTGTTTTAAATCAAGCTTCGAGGTATTGCGAAGTATACATTTGAATTCCTTCTTATCCCGTGGTACGGGTCTGTGGATGGGCTGTCAAACTTTACCGAGCTCTTTTCGGCTTTGGTTGTAACAAAATGGGGGAGCACATTTTAGTTGATGATACATGAATGGGGGAGATATGTGATTGCTGATATCTGTGCCTGTATTCCCTATCGACTATGTGTGTCATTACCTGAGGGTTGTAGAAATGAAGAAAAGACATAATTACGGTAAATGCGGTGGTATTCTATGTCAGGTAAATGTACATTCGTCGATTGAGGTCTTGTTTGGTGTCTGTTGAATGCAGTCTTCTTTGTGCTTTTGCTCATAAGGTGCGAGCAAAGCTGTCAATGTCCATAGATTTACAAAAGTGTTGGGCTAGCGTAATTTTAAAATTTCTAGGGAAACTGGGGATCCATGGCATAGTTCATCAAAATCTGTGTTTCAGGTTGTCAAAACTTCTTCTTTAATCCATCTGTTGTCTGTATATCGGCTCATCAAATTCCTCGTCCAAGTGGGTCTTTTTACCTTGGAGGAAACGGAAAAACAGGTGAAAGAAACGGACCGTAGAAATCGCATTTTCATCACATCATTGTTTCTACATTTGAGTCATAAATCAAGTCCATTGGAATTACAGTTTCCTCACTCCTTAAACTCATTACCCTTGTACGATGTTTGCACTTCATTAAAGCCTGACTGCATCTAAATATCAATCCAATCGATATGACAACACCTAAGATACATAGGAGAAACTTCCCAACATCCATTATGACTCCTTGAGCCCAGTCTCCTAAACCAGAGAACCAATTTCGCGGGTTCAACCATGACACCCAACCAGTCAGCTCATTACCTACAGCAGCAAGAGTGAGATTGTGTCTCCTGCGAAATTCCCACTTCAATTGGAGAATATCGTCCATCTTTTGGTCTATGACCTCGACCGGGTCCTCGGTGCTATTCGTAATATATGTGCAACATTTCACGCCGTATTGTGTTGCCAGTGTGACACAATATCCGCCTGTCACTGCTGTGAGGTAATTGAGAACCATTCTATGCTGTACCAGTTCTGTTTTGTAAGCTTGAAGTTCCCTTCCAGTATACCTAAATGTGTCATCATACATTTCAGTGATATTATCTAACAAATTGGCGAGCGCAGATATGTATTTATAATTCAACACTCCTCTAGCGGTGCGAGTGATGTCTAACGCGATTAGAAACTGAATCCCGGTGGATTCATGGATCATGTCAGAGGCCGGATGCTCTGTTCTTTCTATCAGGTGTCGTTTAACTACGTGCTCGTAATGGGTGTGAGTATAAGGAGTTTGGGCAACACGGTGTATATCTTTCATTTTGTCATGTGATACAGTCATTACTTCAGGCAGTACTTTTCCAATATAACACAATCCTTCAGAGTTTGGGGCAAGCCACTTATACGCCTTTCTCCCGCATATGAAATATGCATCATCGGGGAGAACATATGGGACGGAGTAGGACATAACCATATTACACACCTTCCATGTGAAATCTCCTAACCCTAATTCTTCCATCTGCTTAGTACACGTATCAGGTTGTACGATATGTGCACAGTATCCTGGTGATACCTCTCCAACTCTCGTAATCCTATTTCCTAAGGTATACCTATACCGGAAAGATTTTCCTCTACTGGCTATGTGGCGTATAAGCTCTGTATCTGTAGGCATTCTATCTGCTCTATGTGAAAAGGTCATGGTTTGATTACTCCATGACACTTCCCAATTTCCCGGCTTTCGGGGATTGGAGATGTTAAAACATAATAGGGACCTATCCACATGGTATTGGTGGAGCTTCAAACTAGGAGGGCTGGAGATATTAAACCTCCTGTCCACCGGTCTCCCACCACTTAACTCAAGTACCTCCCCTAACGTTAAAGGAAATGGTACTAGCCCTGATTTGCTATGACCTTGAGGTACTTGAGAGCATACCCAACAATCTGTTTTATTTAACACACTACCCACTAAAGAGTGATAGTCACTCAAGGGATGCCGGTCCATATGGATATTAAAACTGGATTGGCATTTCTTTATGCACCCATCCTCAATGACATTGTTACAGAGCCGACAGATACAGTTTTCTTCAGCTAACAATCCTTCACAATTCCTTCTATGGTCAATGCTATCGGATCGTTTTCTGATACTCGCCTTTACTTGTTGGTTAAGTTGTTCTTGGAAAACTACGCCTCCATTTCTGTCATCAGAACCCATTCCAGAACCTCTCTCGAACTCCATGGTACTCTCGCCGGAACAGACTGCTCTGGTCAACATCATGGTCAACAGGAAAATCCGGATCACAGTCTCTTGGGGCAAGTCCATCTTGTAGGAGGAAACGGAGAAGAATGAGAAGGGGGAAAAAATAATTTGAAGGAGAGGGGATGGGAAGTTGGAGAAAAACAATAAAAGGGAACAGGGGATCGACAACTGCTTTTGATCTTGTGGTTCTCGATGCTCAGGTGCCGCCTTAGTCCTCCTGGAACAGACACTCTAGTGATACAACCTCTACCGTCTGTTCCTTATCACAGAACTTCTCTGGATCAACGACCTTCTTACAGTGGGACGAATGAACCCAAGTCTCTCTCTCAGCAACCTTCAATGCTGTAGTGCTAGTCAATAAGACCTGGTATGGTCCTTCCCATCTGTCAATAAGGCAACCTGAGCGTAGAAAATTCCGTATCATTACATAATCCCCAGGTTCAATGTCATGACAATTACTATCTGGTAAATCAGGAATCACTAACTTCAGATTATCATTTTGATTCCTCAACTGTTTACTCATGTTAATCAAGTATTTTACAGTCACTTCATTGTTACACTTCAAATCATCCTGACGGTTAATCATAACATGCGGTTGTCGACCAAACAAGATCTCAAAGGGAGACAGATTAAGAGGGGACCTGGGAGTGGTTCTGATGCTGTACAGTACAATGGGTAAAGCTTCTGGCCATGTCAATCCTGTCTCTGCCATCACTTTACTCAGTTTATTTTTAATAGTGCTGTTCACTCTTTCCACTTTCGCACTCGCCTGTGGACGGTATGGAGTGTGCAGCTTGCTATCAATTCCCATCAGTTTACACATTCCTTGAAAGACATCACCTGTAAAATGGGTACCCCTATCACTTTCGATAATTCTAGGGATACCATATCTACATACAAATTCCTGCACAATTTTCTTAGCAGTAAACATAGCGGTATTTGTGGCCGCCGGAAATGCTTCGACCCAATTTGAGAAAACATCTATACAAACAAGTACATATTTCAAATTTCGACAAGGGGGTAATTGAATGAAGTCAATCTGTATTACCTGGAAAGGGCCGCCGGCAGGTGGGATATGGGATGGTTCTGTAGGTATTGCCTTTCCAATATTCTTTCTCAAACAGGTAAGGCATGACATGGCTCTTTTACTCGCATGAGAGGAGAATCCTGGGGCGCACCAATATGCTCTTACCAACTTGCACATCCCCTCCTTGCCTAGATGAGTCAGCCCGTGAGCTGCTTAGGCCAAACATGGAAGATATGCTCTGGGGGCCACTGGTTTACCATGTCCATCCGTCCAGAGTCCTGAGGACTCCTGGCCATATCCCTTTGCCTTCCAGACTGCCTTTTCCTGTGTGGAACACAAATTTTGCATTTCACACAACTTCTGTGTGTTGATGGTATTAAATACCATCAATTGTGTGGTGTCTGTCTGTCTGGGGGTACCAGCTGCTAATTTAGCCGCTTCGTCTGCTCGGCTGTTACCAAGTGATATTGGGTCTTGGCTATATGTGTGTGCTTTACATTTGATAACAGCCACTCTGTCGGGTTCCTGTATCGCTGTTAGAAGCCTTTTTATGTGAGCTGCATGCGCTACCGGTGTACCAGCTGCCGTCATGAAATTTCTGAGGCGCCATAGGGCTCCGAAATCATGGACTACCCCGAATGCGTATCTAGAGTCGGTGTAGATATTGGCTGATTTGCCCTTAGCCAATTCACATGCTATGGTTAGGGCGACCAGTTCAGCAACCTGGGCTGAGTGAGGTGGGCCTAGCGGTTCCGCTTCTATGGTGCCTTGGTCATCTACGACTGCGTATCCAGTACACAAGTCTCCCGAGTCTGACTGTCTATGACAACTACCGTCCGTGTAGAACGTAAGTTCTACATCTTCCAGTGGGTTGTCACTGATGTCAGGCCTTGCGGTAAAATTTTGGGTCAAATATTCCATACAATCATGAGTGTCTTCCTTTGTATTAAATTCTCCTTCCCCACCACTCTCATCCTCCACCCTTTGTGCCTGTCCAGGCACACCTGGGAGATATGTTGCCGGATTTAATGCACTGCATCTCCTTATGGTGATGTTTACGGGGGCCATTAGTGCCAATTCCCATCTTGTAAACCGCGCTGATGAGACGTGCCTGGTTTGGGCAGAATTTAACAAGGCTGACACTGCATGTGGTGTATGAATTGTGAGGTTGTGACCTAGCACGACGTCTTCGCTTTTCGTTACTAGCAATGCTATCGCAGCAACGCTTCGCAAGCATGTGGGGAGGGATCGCGCTACCGTATCTAGCTGAGCGCTGTAATATGCTACCGGCCTGCTGGCATCACCGTGCTTTTGGGTTAGTACGCCTGCCGCGCAACCAGCACTTTCTGTTCCGTATAGTTCAAAGGGTTTCCCATAGTCCGGCATACCTAATGCTGGTGCCTGCGTTAGGCACTGTTTAAGTCTCTCAAATGCTGCCTCAGACTCGTCTGTATGCGAAATCCGATCAGGTTTGTTTGAGGAGACCATCTCCTGCAAAGGTAACGCTAAAATGGAAAACCCTGGGATCCAATTACGGCAATACCCACACATTCCTAAAAATGTTCTGATCTGTTGCTGGGTTTGTGGCAGAGTCATGTCTCTAATTGCTTGAATTCTATCAGCGGTCAGGTGTCTCAGTCCTTGTGTTAGACAGTGTCCCAAATATTTTACCTTAGTTTGGCATAATTGCAACTTGTCTTTGGAAACCTTGTGTCCTGTGTCTGAAAGATGAAACAGAAGCTGTTTCGTATCCTTCAGGGATGCTTCCAATGAATCAGAACACAGTAGTAGATCATCCACGTACTGTATTAATACTGATCCACTCACTGGTTGGAAAGACTGTAAACAATCATGCAAAGCCTGAGAAAATATACTTGGACTATCTATGAATCCTTGTGGTAATCGAGTCCATGTGTATTGGACTCCTCTGTATGTGAATGCAAACAAATATTGACTGTCAGGGTGCAGAGGTACCGAAAAGAAAGCGGAGCAGAGGTCAATAACAGTGAAAAATTTCGCAGTGGGAGGGATTTGCATTAGGATGACAGCTGGATTTGGCACTACGGGGAACTGACTCTCAACTATTTTGTTAATCCCCCTTAGATCCTGCACTAGCCGGTAACCCCTCCCCCCACTCTTTTTAACAGGGAAGATGGGACTATTGGCAGTGCTGGACGTTCTTACCAGAATGCCCTGTTGTAGCAAGCGCTCTATTACGGGATAAACTCCTAACTCCACCTCTGGCTTCAGAGGGTACTGTGGGATTTTTGGAGCTATCCTACCATCTTTTACTTGTACAACTACCGGAGCTACGTTTGCCATTAATCCAGTGTCTTGTCCATCTTTTGTCCAAAGTGACTCTGGTATCTGAGATGTCATTTCTTCTACTTGGGAGGGAGTCCTATTTGTCATAATGGTATGTGACATTAATTTTGACGGGGAGTCTAACATGTCTCGTACTTCCTGAGCGTGATTCTCAGGTATGTCCAAGAATACACCTTCAGGAGTACAATAAATGACGCACCCCATTTTACACAATAAGTCTCTACCCAGGAGATTGGTCGGTGCCGATGCAGCCAGCAAAAAGGAATGCTTGGTATGTAACGGCCCTACTGTAATCTCGGCTGGTTTGCTAACAGGGTAGTGCTGGACTACTCCCGTTACCCCTATGGCTGGAATTGTCTTACCAGTGGTTCTCATGCCCACTGTCGAATTTATCACTGATTTGGCCGCCCCTGTGTCTACAAGAAAGTTTAATGATTTACCAGCTACATTGATTGCAATTTCTGGTTCACTTCCAAGGCTTGCAATCAATTTTACTGGCTGCAGATTACAGGTATGGCCACACCCCTATTGGGTATGGTGACCTCCCTGAATCCCGCTGGCAGCAACTACTTGTGAGGGAGTTAGCTGGGAACTACCAGAGGTTTGCCAATCTCTGTTTGGGGGGTATCTTTTTGTTTCCCCTGCATGTGGCTCATAACTCCGTTTCTGCGGACCCTGCTCCCAATGTCGTGTGTCGTGTCATTGTCTAGGGGGTTGATAAGATTTTTGTACATTTCTCAATCTACAGTCTCGTGCAAAGTGTCCCTGTTTGTGACAAAAATAACATGTTACCATATTTGACTTACCCACAGGGTTTGGTGATGTTAACACAGGCTGTTTTGTGGTCAGGGCCTGTATACTTACTGCCATTAACTTATCACTTTGTTGTTCCCTGTGTCTGGTGATGTTCCTATCATGATCAATAGCAGCCTCTCTCAAGGTAGCCACAGACAGACCTCGCCAACATGGTTGTGTGGTCTGTACCCTAGTCTTTAATGATTCTTTTAAACCATCCATCAGTACCGATACTGCTACTTCTCGATGGTTTATGTTTGTTTTAATGTCCTCTATGCCTGTATATTTTGCCATTTCTGATAATGCTCTGTGAAAATACTCTGCAGCTGTTTCTGACTCCTTCTGTTTAATGGAGAATATTTTGTTCCATTTAACTACGGCTGGGAAATACTCCTTTAACTGTAAGCTTATTCTTTTTACATTGTCTTTGTTGTACACATCTGTAAGAGGTACATCCTGATCTAATCCACAGTCAGCTAAAAATTGAGCTGCGTCGACATTGGAGGGTAAACATGCTCTCAGCAATATCTGCCAGTCTTTGTTGTTGGGCTCTACAGTGTTACCTAGGTCTCTGATGTATTTTTGGCTGGCAACTAAGTCTTTTCTAGGGTCAGGGAATTCAGACACTATGGTCCTTAATTCCATTCTGGAAAATGGGCTATACATGGCAATGTTCCTCACAGGGGTGACTCCTGATGTGTCAGTTTTCCCATTTGGAACAGCTATTACCCTAACAGGATTAACTCTAACAATATCACTCTGTGTGGGTTCTACAGCCTGTGGTGAAATGGCTTCAGCATAGTGTATGGTGCCGTACTTACCTGTAGATACGACCTCACCTATCCCTCCGCTAGGGGCCCTTGTTACTAATCTCGTGGGTGGAGCTGTGCCTACTGTGGTCTCTGCTATGGTGGCTGCTAGAGAGAGCGCTGAAATTGTTGCCGATTCGTCTTCTTGATCACACTCCTGAGGAAAGTTCAAAACAGGGTACAACTTGCACGGGTTAATACTTGCATTGGTTAATTGGTTAACATTATCTTTAACATTTACACAGTTGCTAAGTGTTTGTGTGTTACACCTTAGTGCGTCATTCTCCGCAACCAATTTCTCTCCCGATATATATGGTGGCGGTGGGGCCGTGGCTATCAGTTTTCTGATTGAGCCAGATCCCGCCGCCTGAGCCAATCCTCTCTGTATGTCACCCTCCTGTTGCCACAACTGCAAATAATCATAATGCTTGATTCGTCTCTTTGCTGATTTAATGAGACATATCCTTCTCCTTAAATTCGTTAACACTTCTGTGCTGAAGCTACCTACTCTTGGGAATTTCTCCCCGTCATGTACCGTCATTCTCTCCCATTCATCACATAAAACCTCTGTGTGTGAACCGTATTTTTCACACATCACGTACCTTGCCGACCCAACTGGTCGGTTCACTGAATCAACCCGAACCGAGGTTGATCGCCCCCTACCTGAACAAGTGGCCCACATAGTTCGAAGGTGTTGCTTTATTCAGCCAACCCTTACGCAAACCAAAATGTTCAAAATAGGCTGACGGTGGCGGTTTACCGAGTACCCCACTCACTCGCCCACGCCGACCAATACGACCTGATCACACCGATATGGTGCTGGCGTACTCGACCCAGGGCCCCTGCGACCTGAACCTCTATTTACTGGAACCTGTGAGGGTGATCCGAAGAACACTTACTCTTTCCAGTAACTATTGGTTGTTGGATAGTTCCTGAGTGAGCAGCGAACTTCCCTTAAAATAAAAAAAATTACACAAATCACGTTAGAATGTACAAATAGCGTTTATGACCTTCGTACACAAATAGTACCGGTCAGGTTTACTAATGTACACAATTACGTGCGGTACAATCGTTCAGCACATAAGCAACTAATCTTATGTACGGAGCGACCAGTGGAATCGAAAATTGCGGCTGCGAATTCCTTCAGCAAGAGCTTGTATGGCCTATATGGGTGTTGCACCAACCCTTTCTTGGTGTTGTGCCTGTGGACTGTATAGCGGACTTCCTTGTCTGCTGTACCTGAACCTGCTGGTCTGCTATGACCTCCTGGTCTGTTACAGTATGACCTCCTGGTCTGCTATACTCTAATGCTCAAATTGTATGTTTTAACCAGGGATGCCTCCCTAGCCACCATGTACGTCACTTACACGCATGTACCTCACGAGAACTCGACTTTTCTTGTGGTTCAACCTGTAAAATTGTATACAACACACTCACTCACCACATGTACACTTTTGTTTCTATTTCTATTTCTGCGCAGAAATTTCTCTTTAGACCAGATGTGTTACAAATTAGGAGAAGGATCTATTAATTTAAATTTCGAATTTAAAATAAATTTGTGCGATTTATCGCCTGGCGTTATTTACCGCGTGGCGCTACTTATCGCGTTGAGAGGAGAGAAAAAAACTTGTGATTTGAGTTACGTGGGCGTACCCGTACGCTCCGTTGCGTAATATACGCTGCGTGCGTCGGCCTTTGGTTTGCGTGCACAAATCTCAGTCCTTGTTAGAGACACGTGTACGCAAAATAAAGATCCACCGTAACACAATTTATATGTTTATCAATGTAGATGATCCTTGATCATCTACCGCACACCACACTGACTTCGCCTTATCTCCCAGGCAAAACTGTGTGTTTGTCTATATTTTAACTATGTTATCTTTACTTTTACACTTTGAAATAGCGGCAAATCTCTCTTAGCACGTTTATCAACTATATAATAGCGAACAGGAGAGTGATATACGAAAATACACGAATGAAAAGAAATGCAGATATGCGTGCGTGTGTACGCAAGACAGAAAAATAAACAGTTTTAAAAGAGACTAGCGTGTTGTTCTTACCTCCGGTTCCCGGATTCCTTCAGCACCCTTTACTAAGAGAAGCAGACGCTTATCCAAACAGCACTACGAGGAATATGATCTCCCGCCCTTTGCTGCTGGATAATGTCTGCTGTAATTACCTAGTGCAGATATGTGAAGGACAGGACGAGCCCGCAATTGTTAAAGCAGATTATTTATCTTATATAATACCCTTTATGAGGTCTAAGAACACTGTACGCTAACTACGTATGAAGTACCGTAAGGGTACGCACGTTGCGTAACAATCGCTTAGCCGTGGTCGAGACGCTCAAGCGTTACGTTCGCTCACGGCCAAGAGATCACTGGCAGGCACGCTATTGGCTGCCGACTACCGTAATGATTCGCTATAGCGATGCGACCGCTCGAGACCACGAAGAGATCACCAGCGGCGCATACGCTCACAATGTAAAACCTTTATATCTAAACCATAAACAGTGTATTATGCAGTAAACCCTTTGTGTAGTGATATGGTGTAAATGCAACACAGTATAACCTTACTAGCTTAAAAGCAGTTTGAGCGTCACCGACGCTCTGAGAATACTTAACTCTATAAGAAATACACAGATACCTGGGCTTAGGGTCCAACGCCTAATATATATATATTTTGAATGATATACTTGCAAAAGAATTAATACAAATACAAATCATACACTACAATATAACATAGACTAACTAACCAGGTAACTACACAGTAAATACAATACAATTAAGTTTAAGAGAAAAATTAGAGAAAGAGAAGAGAGAGAAAGATATGGCCCATAATAACAAGAGAGAAACAGTATGATTACGGAGAAAAACTTACGCACAAAGGAAACGATCGCATGCGCCTCTGGACATCCAGCTCCCGATTTTCAGCAATGATAACCGTTGAAGAGTGAGCTGGATGTTATCGGCCTTTCTATTTATGCCCCACACACAATGCAATTCAATGGTCCCTACAATCTCATTGTTCATTGGACACAGGAATTCCTCCTCGCATTATAACAAAAGGTCATAGGTTGATTCATACAGGTGGGCTGTGACTATTTCCAACAGCTCAGGTGGGAGGGAAACTGGGTTTCCCGCCGCATGGGTAATAAAGTGCAAATAAAGTAAATGTTCATAAACTTATGTCCATAACTATTCGCACGAGCGATTGATCTGCTTCAAACCAACACCGGAATATTTCTAATTAAATATTCTTCCGATGGATACTAAACACCACTGTATTACTCCTGTCTGACCCTTCGTATCAAACAAAGAGGGATTTCTCTGTTCATGAACATTCTATATTAACCAAACTTTCAGAATCTATCAAAGGGACCATGATCTAAAAAATACATTATATAGTGAAAATATGTAATGATTGAGTCGCACGCTACGATCACATAAACTCTACCGTAAATACGCATACCGTGCGCCTGCGGGTGCCCGCGACTGAGTATGCGCACGTACGGGAGAGCGTACGCATGCGCAACACGGACCTGTGTGAGGTGCAAATATGGTAGTGTGCATAGAGATATTTTTCTGACTTTGACAGTGGAGTCGAGGATAAGTTTATAACTAAATCTGTCAGCGGCGTGGTGGTCGACGTACGTTGGATCCTTTTGTTCTGCCCCGACCGCCTCGTCCTCGTCCGGGGGCGGGGCGATGTCCCGACCGGGTAGCCACCCCTAAAGGGTACGTTGCTGTATTAGATGTGGAGGGGGTGCTAGGTTGTTCGGTTTCGCTCACAGATGTGCTGGAGCCAGATTGCTCAAACGGATGATTTCTCTGTCGATACCTCCTAAAGTGTGTCGGTCGCTGTTGAGATGGGTTGGTGTTACTGAGTCAAGAGTAGACTCTTCTTTGTTGATAATCAGATTGAACTTTTTGCAATTTTTCTTTCTTGTATTTAATCAAGTTGCTCCTATACTGTTCCATATGGACCTGAATCTTGTCAAGCCAATTAGTGGTGGAGTCGGCTGTTAAAGTTGACTTGTGAGCACTCTCGAATGTGGTGAGTTGCTCTTTAATCTGTGTCAATTCGCGTGTCGACTCTTCTACTACCAGCAACATTAAGTCCATGGAGCACTTATTTAAAATTGCCACCCATCGTCTGCAAAAGGGTATACTATATCGGCCTATCGTGGGGGTATTTTTTATTCTAAATCCCCTCGGTATTTGATTAGTGCGGTAATAGTCCGATAATGTAATACCATGATATGTAAAGTCACACTCTCGCTGTTTCAATTGACGGTATAATTCTTCTGTAGTAGAAATTGGAGGGTCATCATCTAATTTTTGCTTAATAAGAATTGCTTGAGCCTCTGCGTCAGAGTAACTGTATCGTTCCTTGGCGTCAAGTTGCGCCAATTCCCAAGCTGCTTCAATATCCGAATCCGGTGCTGACATGTTAGCCCAATATGGGTTGAATATACTGGATGATCAAACAGCGTTGATCAGAGGATCAAAACCCCACACCAGTGAAGAAAAAAATCAATAAAGTCACTGTATAAAACTGTGACAAAGATTCAATGTTCCCTTGATATATGTATGAAAAGAGTAAGTTAATGAATATCCCGTTGGTGCCTTATCCAGAATATTTTCCATAACACTTTGCCTGCATGGCAGCGTGCTGGTTATCCCATATAGACAGCGGTGTGGGGATCGGCACTCTGAAATAGGGGTACTAGGAATACTTGCTGCGGTGCCCTCTGTGATCCTGTGTGGGATCCAATATGGTGAGTAGAAAAAGCAGCGGCACTCAGCAGTCAGAAGTAAATGATGAGAAACAACTTTTAATCACGTCCTACGGCGTTTCGGGGAACAAGCCCCGTCTTCAGGGACAGACAACATAACAATACAAGTGTACATACAACATATATATACCCGTGCTGAACAATTAATCATGAACAGGATTCATCTCACCTGTCAGACGCCGCCACCGCCGCCGCGTCCGTCCGGGTATCAGCGTGTCCACGAGTCCCCGGACACTGATGTCAGTTAGCAGCGCCGGACAGGGAGCCAATCCCGACGGTCACAATAGTGTTGCTAAGCAACTGAAAATAAACAAACAATAAACATAAACAAAGAAAGCGTGAGGTTATTGTGCAGCGGACACCAAACTTAGTGTGTCTGCTGGTACAGAAAACATTAAAAAAGTATATATACAATAAAGGTTAAAAACTTATATCCTCTGATCTAGGCAGTGACGAGCCAGTGAATATCCGGTGGTATAACATTCAATTATAATAGGGTCTACACATACATTGCCCGCCGCTCTCATTCTAGAAACTGTAGATTTTGCGGCTGGGAAGCATAGACTGCAAAAGAGAAAAGATGTTGAGGGGACGCCTTATATTAACCATCCGATAGGTGTTGCTAGGATATTATCTCATGAGGCTGGAATCAGTGATATAGCAGTGCTGCAGACCCGCTTTCCTGCGAATAGACCGACTGGAAGATATCCTCATTGAGATATCCATTGACGCTCAACCTGGTGACCAGTTGTGGTGCAGATAATCGGAGGAATCAGCTGCTATAATTTTGATGTGCCTACTAAAAATCAAATTTCCAGTACGCAGATTACCTAAAGACACTTCATTGTAAATAACCAAAATTGGTGTGAAGTTACTGCACTATTAGGCGCTTGTCCCCTCCTTGTTTCTCTCTCTCTCTCTCTCTATATATATATATATATATATATAGATAGATAGATAGATAGATAGATAGATAGAGAGAGAGAGCTATACTAACTATACTATCCCATGAAACCAGAAAACTCACGAATTATACAGTTTCTGTGGCTGGCTGACCTCAAGTCTGCATTTCATCTGGTTTAATCAGCCACAGAACCTGTGTAACCCATGACCGTATAAAGAGAAGAAATAAGAGTTGTCTTTTTTGTGGCGCACTAGAAATGTATTATTCAATACCAGCGTACTGTATATAAAACTGTAAGGCGGGCCCGCAAGGTGACATTCACAGGGAATAGGTAATGACATCCACTCAACTTGTTCACACCCGCTGGACGTGTTGGAAAGAGGTTGAGTGGACAGTGAGCGTGGCTGTGCCCTGTGGCACCACGTGGCACCATTGTACCGACAGCCGGATTGCTGAGAACGGAACATGGAGGGTACATAACTTTTTTGTTTTCATTTCATCTCATGACACTCCACAGACAGACAGTGGGGGCCAGAAGACTGCTGCTTGAAGTCAACTGTGGCGGACTGCTCCTTCAGCTCCCATTAGGTGCCCCAGCCCACAACAGCAGGTCCAGAATATGGAAGATCAGGCGGTGCAACAGAAAGTACAGTATAATGACATTGCTTCATGCATATGTGCAACGCAGCATATTAACAGGACCAGGTGACTGGGTGACAGGGGTAACTGGGGGAGGGAGGGCTGTTTTGATAACATGCATTTTTTGCCAACGTACACTGCTTTGGATGAGCTGAGGCACAGTTTCTAAATCAACTGGTGCGGTAGATACTAGAGTGGGTGGAGACGACAACTTCGGAACAAGGGGGGAGGCGACAACGAGGGAACAAAGGGGGGGGCTAGGTAGCAGTAGAGGGAGGGACGACTAGGGAACAGAAGAGTGGTGGACTACTAGGGAACAGAAAGGGAGAAGGGGGGGAGGTTGCTACAGAACTGTCACAAAACTTAAATGAGACTCTCCAGACCCCAACCCAGTGATCCTAATCGTCCCTCCTGCCCAGGACAGAGCAGCCTGCACACAACTTCTGCAGCTGTGAACCCTGACCCACGACGATCCCTGGCCTTACCACCAATGTGCTTAAGTGGAGAAAGAGCATCGCAACTGCCATTGCTTCCGCCGCTACAGAGCGATGCTGCTGGTCCGCGCTCTCTACCCTCCCCTTCCTATCTATCCCCTTTTTCTCCAGGAAGGCAGTGCAGTAGCCATATGTGGCGCTCTAGTCAGCGTAATGGGCGTAGTCAGCATAACACCTCATCCTCCACCTTCCTGCAACCATCGGCAGCTGCTAACCCAAACTCATCCCTGTATCACCGCCGCTAGGCTGTCACTGGGGAGCACAGCACTACACCACGTATCGAAAATAGAGATCCGATCTGTGGCGGGCGGCAGGTACCCCCCCCCCCCCCCCCCCCCCAAGTCCTCCCCTTAATTCGGCTCTGGCGGGCGGCTAGCTGCAGTGAGAGTTTGTGACAGCTTCGCCCTCCTCGGCCCCGCGCTCAACGCAACAGCGTAGTTGGCGTATGTGTAGGGCCGGGCCTGAGGATAACTGAGCCAACTTCATTGGGGGAGTGCTCCACAACCACCTGTTAAGCCACCTGAAACCTCAGAAGAGCAATGCCTCACAGTCTAGCTGCACTTCCTCAGCAAAGTATTGTGAGATTAGAAGAACACATAAAGGAACATCACACAACATACGCTGAACAAGCAGTAATCACAACCATGAGTGAGAAAAAATAAACAGGAGAGGGCTGGTGAAGACTTTTAACTTGTAAAGAGGAATTTACTTCCTCACCTAGCCTCAGAGCCAGATTAACAATGGGGCGGATGGAGCTCCAGCTCCAGGCCTCCACATAAAAATAGGCACATCATCATGGCATCATGATGATCACTAGCCACCAGCTGGCCATATGGTTGGTTATAAACCATATTAAAATTGCATTTCTATTTTTCTTACAAATGTATGCATTTTTTTTATATTTTTACACATTTAGGGGTATATTCAATTGAAGTCGAATCCATTCTGACATTCATTTGTCGGAATAGATCCGACCTGGGATATTCGATGTCATCTCAATTCGACTTTTAAAAATGTCGAATTGAGATGCGTGAGCTGAGACAGGGGAGAGCCGCGTCAGACGGCGGAGAGCAGCACTGCAGCAGCGGCTATATAGCTGCTGCTGTAGCGCTGCTCTCCCCCGTCTGCCCGCGGCTCTACCCCGTCTCCCCGTCTCTCCTCTCCCCGTACTCGCATCACTGCCGCCGCTCACGGCAGCGTCCACCCGGCTCCAGCAAGCGAGGTCTCGCTTGCTGGAGACAGGTGGATGCTGCTGTGAGCGGCGGCTGTGACATCCAAAGGCGCTGCTCTCCATCTGCCTGCGGCTCTCCCGGTCTCAGGTCACTCATCTCACTTTGACTTTTTTTAAGTTCAAATTGAGATGGTCGAAAAAAACCTTACGGTTTTGGCCCCGTTTTCAACACAAGCACGTGGAACGGCAGCTATTCTGCCGATCCACGTGCTTTTTGACAAGTCAAATTCCTCGACTTGTTGAATAATTTAGGGTTATATTGAATAGGTCGGAAACCCCTCCAACCTAAAAAAGTAGAAAACTGACGTCTTTTCGACAAACGGCAGCTTTCGACTTCATTTGAATATACCCCTTAGAGAGACATAGGAGCTAATAGTGTAGGGGATGTACACGCTCACATGGCTCTGGCCACACCCACACAGAACTGATCACACCTCCCCTGTATCACACAATAGGCCCTTGACTATTTTTAGCTCCAGGCCCATGTGGCCCTTAATCTGGCCCTGCCTAGCCTGTTTAAAATAAGAGTAAACTACCCCCCCCCCCCCCGCCGTTGATCAAATCAGCTCTCCATAACGCCATCAAAATACAGTATATATTCCACAGAATGCCATACTTAAGCCACAAACCTGCCTTCAGACTAATTCAGCCCTAAGGAGCTCATTCAGTCCTGATTCAGTCGCAATTAACCAATGTTTTTGGAACTGCACATATGCCGGGCCACAGTGCACATGTGCTGAAATGGCACATTCATGTAATTCTGTTATAACACACTCCAGCAATGACAGGTGAATGGGAGATACCAACCACAACAGAAAAGGGTGAGTACCTCTATATATTGTAATGAAGGATTAATGTTAATGTAGCACCCTGGGAAGTGACCCTATAATGAGGGGTAAGGTACTGCAAGTTAGCAGTATAGCTGGAGTGGGGTCCTGAGGAACAGTGCCCTGGATAGCTGTGTCTATGTATGAGAGAGCCCAGCAGTGACAGTATACCTGGGAAATGTCCCTGAAAGTGACTCAATTTTGTCAGTGAAGGTCACCCAGCTGAGAACTCTGCATTCAGCTACTATGTGGCCCAGAGCTGAGAGAGGCCACCTTCCCTGTCACAGTTACATGTGTTATATATAGGGGTGTAGCTACCAAAGGTACTGTGACTGCCTACCAGTGCAATGCCTCACCTACTGGTGTGATCTACACCTCCTGTGACATGATCCTCCTGCTGGTGCTATGACGACCTACCAGTGCAATGCCTCACCTACTGGTGTGATCTCCACCTCCTGTGACAAGATCCTCCTGCTGGTGCTGTGACTGCCTACCAGTGAATGCCTCACCTTCTGGTGTGATCGCCACCTCCTGTGACACGATCCTCCTGCTGGTGCTGTGACTGCTTACCAGTGCAATGCCTCACCTACTGGTGTGATCTCCACCTCCTGTGACATGAGCCTCCTGCTAGTGCTGTGACGGCCTACCAGTACAATGCCTCAGCTACCGGTGTGATCTTCACCTCCTGTGACATGATTCTCCTGCAGGTGATGTGACTGCCTACCAGTGCAATGCCTCACCCACCGGTGTGATCTCCACCTCCTGTGACATGAGCCTCCTGCTGGTGCTGTGACTGCCTACCAGTACAATGCCTCAGCTACTGGTGTGATCTCCGCCTCCTGTGACATGATTCTCCTGCAGGTGATGTGACTGCCTACCAGTGCAATGTCTCACCCACCTGTGTGATCTCCACCGCCTACCATGCTGCATTAGCCTTGCTTACTACTGCTGTGGGTAATGCTAACAGTTTGCTTAAGCCCAATTTGTGTTGGGACCCGCTTATAGCTGACTTACTCCAACCTACATGAGGCCACTTTTCATACATTTCCAGGGCCACTTTACGTTCCCAATCCACCCCTGTCTGGCATGGAAGAAATGTGAATGATAAATCAATGTAAATGTACAAGGAGGTATTGACAAGCCTTTATAACAGTATCTTATACTGTGAATTTCTTACCCTGTTTCCAAGACAATTAATTCATTTAACTTGTTAATTAAGTGAAAGGAAGACATGATATTTTCCGGGAGATGTATCAAGCCGTGGAGAGAGATAAAGTTGAGTATTTGCTCAAATCAAATGATGCTTCTAACTACAGGTATCATTTCATTTACTGTGCTAGATAAGTGACAGAAGATGATTGGGTGGTTTGGACATCTGCACTTTATCTCTCCCCAAGGCTTGATACATCTCCCCATGAGTGCTGTACATAAAATATATGTCTGGCTGCTATACAGCAGGCCAGGAGCACCAGCAGGACAGTAGAGTAACAGTCATATCAGTAATAATTTGCGGACCCTGTGAAATTAGCATTCACTAAAGATGGGAGACTCAGTCAATGAATACATAAAACATTTTTTAGTTTATGTTAAAATATAAAAAGTTTTTTAGGTGGAATATTTAATAAATAATATTTGTGAGACATCTCCAGAAACAGTCAGTTCTGGGGGCTGCCCACAAATATTAACCAGCCCCTGAATGTATGTATTGGGGACTGCAATGGATATTTGAGATATCTATTGCATTCCTCCTATTTTGAACACAAAAGCAGCCACCAAAAGTTTCTACGGCAGATGGTAAACTGTGAAACTCACCAAGCTCCAGAATGCAAAGCATTTCTGAGCTTAGCCCAGCAGCTAATGCCATTTCTAAATGGCTTTTGTAGCCTGTGGGCTACATTATGCAATAATTCCCAGGAGAAGGATCATTGGTCTTTCCCTGCATTACTGTCTGCTCTCACATACGCAGTCTGACGATTGCACATGTGAACTAGCGCAGCCGGGGTCTAAACCCAGAAGTAAAGTGATCGCATTAGCAATTATTTTACTTCTTATACATTGCAGGGACGGGCATGAGATTGGTACTCATTATGGCATAAAAGCTACACCTCTGGACTCACAAAGAGTCATCCTTCAGCACTCAGGAGAGGAAAACCCCCTTGGGGGGGAAACCTCTGGGGATCCATGGCCTCAGGATCGCCCTTCCCTCTGGGCATTAAGAGGTGTACTAATAGAGGGATCAGTATGCTATTCCAGCGCATGGGATCCCGGTGGTTCTCATACCGAGTGTTGGGATCCCAGTACAGAAAAGACCGACAGGGGTGAGTAAGGGGTGTTCTCCCCTCTCCCCACCCCCCTTACCCTGCCTGTCTGCAGTCTAACCCTAACCTCCCCCCTTTGTGCCTAACCCTCCCACGGAGGTGCCTAATCCTAACCTCTGTCCCTGCTGCCTAAACCTAACCATCCCTTCCCCGCAGCCTAACCACTCCCAGGGATGCCTAACCCACCCTACCCACAGCCTAACCCTGACTTCCCCCCACCCGCAGCCTAACCCTATCCTCCAACCACCCACAGCCTAATCCTTACCCCCCACCTGATGCCTAAACCTAACTGCCCAACTGATGCCTAAACCTAACCCTCCCTTCCCCGCAGCCTAACCCACCCTACCCACAGCCTAACCCTGACTTCCCCCCACCCGCAGCCTAACCTTATTCTCCCCCCACCCACAGCCTAATCCTAACCCCTGCCTGATGCCTAAACCTAACCCCCACCTGATGCCTAAACCTAATCCTCCCTTCCCCGCAGCCTAACCACCCCTGGGGGTGCATAACCCTAACCAACCCTACCCGCTGCCTAACCCTAACCTCCCCCCACCAACAGCCTAAACCAAACACCCTGCCGGACGCCAAAACCATATCTCTCCACCTGATTCCTAAACCTAACCCTATCCTCCCCCGCAGAATAACCACCCCCGGGGGTCCCTAACCCACCCTACCCATAGCCTAACCCCACCTGCAGCCTAACCCTAACCCCTCTGCCTGATGCCTAACCCTCTTCCTCTCCCCACCCCCTAATCCTGCCTGTCTGCAGTCTAACCCTAACCTCCCCCTTTGTGCCTAACCCTCCCGTGAAGGTGTCAAATCCTAACCTCTGTCCCTGCTGCCTAAACCTAACCCTCCCTCCCTTGCAGACTAACCACTCCTGGCGGTGCCTAACCCTAACCCACCCTACCCGCAGCCTAATGCTAACCTCCCCCCACATGCAGCCTAAACCTAACCCAGCACCTGACGCCTAAACCTAACCCCCGCCTGATTCCTAAACCTAACCCTCCCTCCCCCGCAGTCTAACTACCTCCAGGGGTGCCTAACCCTAACCCACCCTACCTGCAGCCTAACCCTAACCTCCCCCTATACACAGCCTAAACTTAACCCCCCGCCTGATGCCTAAACCTAATCCCCCCACCTAAACCTAACCCTCCCTCCCCCGCTGCCTAACCACCCTCAGGGGTGCCTATCCCTAAGCTCTCCCCACCCGCAGCCTAAACTTAACCCCCTGCCTAACACCTAAACCTAACCTTCCCGCCTGATGCCTAACCCTCCCTCCCACACAGCCTAACATTCCCCGTGGGTGCCTAACCCACCCTATCTGCAGCCTAACCCTAACCTCCCCCCACCTGCAGCCTAACCCTAACCCACTGCCTGATGCCTAAACCTAACCCTCCCTCCCCCGCAGCCTAACCACCCCCCTCCCCCGTGCCTGGTGCCTAAACCTAACCCCCTTGCCCAGCCCTAAACCTATGACCGTGGGGATACGGGTGTCGGTATCCTTGCCCATTCGGAGTTCCAACGTCGGGATTCTGAAAAGTGTCGGGATCCCAGCGTCAGTATTCTGACTGCCGTAAACCCAACAGTCGGCATCTTTACCGCATCTCCTAATAGGAAATGCATATGTCCCAACATTTGGAGCATGTGTCCGCAGCTCTCCTCTCAGGGCAGCTATTCAGGGATCACCCACTGCGTGTAGACGAAGAGGAAGAGATGAAAAATCATTGTTAGTGGATGAACAAGCAGAGAGACAAACTGCAAACAGTGGTGTGGTTGTGTAGAGAGAAACATCTCTCTATGTAAATATGTTACTCTAACTACTGAGGACATGGAAAATACCTAAAATAAGGACAATTATCCCAAAGGACCCGTTGTTTTTATACAATACACACATTGGGCGGATAAGTTCTCTCTTATAGTAATTAGTGGGTACCTTCAGAAAAAAAATTTGACCAGTAAATAATAAAAGCTATAAATTGCTAACATTTAGGGGTCAATCCAATTAGGTACGAGTTACCATTGCTGCGACGTTTCAACAGCATCCAAACTCACACCCTTTGTGGCCAGATTCAGCCTACGGGGCTACCGGAAAGTGCGGCTGTTGTAAGACAAACTCGCACCTAATTAAACTGACCCCTTAGTTGTTAAATGTGATAAAATAGTAAAATATAATGGTGTAATTGTGGGCCTGGTTCATTTGTGGTTGTTGAAGTGATCGCTGCTGCAATCTTGCCGTTCACAATTGCATCGTGAGTCTGAGCAGTCGTAGGCTGAGCAAGTCTCCTAGACACAGGGGGCTCTCCAGCAGCAACACAGGTCGCAATGGGTAATTTATGCACACACATGGAGCGGTGTTTGAACGGACCTGACACGCCTGTATAGAGTTAGCCACCCCTGTTACCACCTCAAACGCTGACTTCCTGTCAATCACTTCGCGATGGGATCCTCTATGTGAGCTTGATTTTGTTTATTTTGTGCGCAGTGCAGCTTACACGCATGCACAGTGAAAAGCATTGAGCCACTTGGTGCAACAGCAGCTCTGTGTCCGCATCTGAATCAGGCCCCCGAGCGGTAAGGAGAAGGACTATGTCACCTTTATTATATATAAAGATAGGGAAACAGTCACTTGTTACAGCTCAAATTCACATCATTTATATCATTCTGTACCATTTCATAATTTTTATTCTATGGGGGAGATGTATTAAGCCCTGCAGAGTGATAAAGTGGAGAGAGGTAAAGTACCAGCCAATCAGCTCCTAACTGCCATGTTACAGTCTGTGTTTGAAAAATGACAAGTAGGAGCTGATTGGTTGTCAGTTTATCTCTCTCCACTTTATCACTCTCCCAGGCTTTGTACACATGCCCCCAGTTCATTGATATACTGTAAATGTCATCCATTTCACTATATCCCCTGATCTGTATTGTTCTTCCCCCGATCTGTATGTTCTGTATCATGCTCTCCCCACCCTTCCTGTTTTTCTGTATTACAGTATGTTCTACATCTCGCAACCCCCAAAAGTGTGTCATTCCTCTATATCTCCTATAGAGTACGCCACAATTTTTATGTTTTTGTATTGTGCCCCCACACCATCTGTATGTGCTATACCAAGTTGCCCCCTTCTGCATGTTTTGTATTGTCCGCTCTCCCCCACCATAGATCCTATGTGTTGTACTGTGCTCTCAATACCCCCTACCACACACACAATTACACAAGTATGGTAACTTACCTCCTGCATGCTATTCTCCAGTCACTAATTCCTCTGCGACCCCCTCCCGTCGTCTTCAACTGACACTTTGCAGATCTCTTTGCCGGTCACCCGACACTCTGCAAATCTCTTTGCCAGAACTTTGCCAAATGATGATCTAAATAACCAGAATTTCCTGGTCAGACATACTATGTGTATAATTATACTACTACATTTTGTTACGTACTTTCATTTTAATTCATTTGCAATTTATCTATTTTATTGACTTTTTATCCAAAACCCAAGATCCTTTCTCATAGAGACCCAAGTTATCTGCTCCAGGTTTTATTTTCCCTAGTGCTAGGATCATGTTAGTATCATACACTGGGCCTAATTCAGACCTGATCGCAGCAGCAAATTTGTTCTCTAATGGACAAAACCATGTGCACTGCAGGTGGGGCAGATGTAACATGTGCAGAGAGTATGGTAACTTACCTCCTGCATGTTATACTACAGTCATTGCTACCTCTGCGACCCATCCAGTCGTCTTCAACTGACACTTTGCAGATCTCTTTGCCGGTCACCCGACACTCTGCAAATCTCTTTGCCAGATGATCTAAAAAACACAAAAGACTATCATTAAGCATACTACTAGTTTAAGTACAATAAAATGTCCATGAGTCAACCAGTTTCCCAATTTTCCTTAAACCAAACAAGATACTTTCAAAGTTATCAATATCCCATTTATCTATTTTATTAACTTTTTCCTCCCAAAGCCACGATCCTGCCTCATAGAGACCCAGGTTATCTGCATCCCCTGTATGTGTGCTTATCCTCCATACTGCCCTCTTTATTCCTGTAACGCTACATTTTTATTCCTAAATATGTAATTCCTTCCTGCGTTTCTCTTATTTATGTGTCTTTGTACCTGTATTCCCTGTTCTGTCTATCTTGTCTTGCCTTTCAGCGGACTATACTGCACTCTGTCTTCCTTCCCCCCTCCATTATACCCTGCTATGTAGGACTCACCTCCTCCTACCTGTCTTCCTGCATGGAAACTGGAAACGTCAGCAGCTGTAGATAGAATGTTACAGGAAGAAGCATTGTGATGTCACGGGCTAGTGATGTCACAAGCTCGGTGTGATGTCACAGTAACCAGCAGCAAAGCTACAGAGTTACAGCCATCTTACATATGCATTTTCTACATCAATTACAACTGGATATACATGAGTTTCTAGTTTAAAAAAAATGAGACTAGTGTAGAAAATGAAGTATAAGGCAATGTTGTACAGAGTGCCTCAATATATAGGTAAAGGGAAAACATAAGTGACAGGAATTTCTAGACTAAATCACCACTTATATTTTATAAGGAAATAAAGCTCTTTATCTAAGAGGCTGAATTAATCATTTTCCGTTATGTGCGTGTGTGTATATATATATATATATATATATATATATATATATATATATAAAAAAAAAATCATACAAATTCAGCACTCACCTAATATTAACACTTCAAACTGTAATTCATCTGAATTCAGGGAATGTTAGTTCCAAAATATTGCAATAGTTTGTTAAGCTGACCAGCCCCTTCACGGCCTTCCCATTTGGTCAGTCCCTACACTGACTTACACAAATCTGAGCAATGCTCACAGGCATCTTTTGGATTTTAAATGCACTGCATGCTTATATCATGTGTTTAGGCCCTGTCCCACTCTTTTAAAGAGACAGGAACCACACCCAAGCATATCAGTAAAAACACCTGGGGAATTTCTTAACATTTAATTTACATATGGACAATAGGGGTGCAAGAAAGAGTGTGACCACAAAAATTTTATATAAACAATAGGCAAGAACCCACAGCACTCATACATCCGCGGTGCCAGTGGTATTGTGACCACACTATTGCAGTGCATTTAAAATCCAAAAGATGCCTGTGAGCATTGCTCAGATTTGTGTAAGTCAGTGTAGGGACTGACCAAATGGGAAGGCCGTGAAGGGGCTGGTCAGCTTAACAAACTATTGCAATATTTTGGAACTAACATTCCCTGAATTCAGATGAATTACAGTTTGAAGTGTTAATATTAGGTGAGTGCTGAATTTGTATGATTTTTTATTTAAATAGTGTGGTCACAATACCACTGGCACCGCGGATGTATGAGTGCTGTGGGTTCTTGCCTATTGTTTATATAAAATTTTTGTGGTCACACTCTTTCTTGCACCCCTATTGTCCATATGTAAATTAAATGTTAAGAAATTCCCCAGGTGTTTTTACTGATATGCTTGGGTGTGGTTCCTGTCTCTTTAAAAGAGTGGGACAGGGCCTAAACACATGATATAAGCATGCAGTGCATTTAAAATCCAAAAGATGCCTGTGAGCATTGCTCAGATTTGTGTAAGTCAGTGTAGGGACTGACCAAATGGGAAGGCCGTGAAGGGGCTGGTCAGCTTAACAAACTATTGCAATATTTTGGAACTAACATTCCCTGAATTCAGATGAATTACAGTTTGAAGTGTTAATATTAGGTGAGTGCTGAATTTGTATGATTTTTTATTTAAATAGTGTGGTCACAATACCACTGGCACCGCGGATGTATGAGTGCTGTGGGTTCTTGCCTATTGTGTATATATATATATATATATATACGGGAAGTCCCACACTCTCACCCAACACAGGTAATGGCTGGGGTGCCAAATCAAAGTCTGATCCAATCAATGGGTCAAACTCATAGTACAGTACAGTGTTTCTCCACATATCAGTGGAGAAAGATAGCACTCTCCAGACTTGTTATAGTATACGTGATAAAGTCATTTATTCAAAAACACTTGGTTCCATGTAATCTTCATGTCACAAACAAGTTATATACAAAAAGGGCTCACCAACGTTTCGGTCCTGTTTCAGATCCTGGTTCCTATCTTGATGCTGACACTGATGCTTCTGATTTCCTGACTTTGTATTGATTGACTGGCAAATACCTTGAGAAAGGTCCAAAAACAGAACCGAAACGTTGGTGAGCCCTTTTTGTATATAACTTGTTTGTGACATGAAGATTACATGGAACCAAGTGTTTTTGAATAAATGACTTTATCACGTATACTATAACAAGTCTGGAGAGTGCTATCTTTCGCCACTGATATGTGGAGAAACACTGTATTATATATATATATATATATATATATATATATATTAGAGATGAGCGCCGGAAATTTTTCGGGTTTTGGGTTCGGTTCCGCGGCCGTGTTTTGGGTTCGACCGCGTTTTGGCAAAACCTCACCGAATTTTTTTTGTCGGATTCGGGTGTGTTTTGGATTCGGGTGTTTTTTTCAAAAAGCACTAAAAAACAGCTTAAATCATAGAATTTGGGGGTCATTTTGATCCCAAAGTATTATTAACCTCAAAAACCATAATTTACACTCATTTTCAGTCTATTCTGAATACCTCACACCTCACAATATTATTTTTAGTCCTAAAATTTGCACCTAGGTCGCTGGATGACTAAGCTAAGCGACCCTAGTGGCCGACACAAACACCGGGCCCATCTAGGAGTGTCACTGCAGTGTCACGCAGGATGTCCCTTCCAAAAAACCCTCCCCAAACAGCACATGACGCAAAGAAAAAAAGAGGCGCAATGAGGTAGCTGTGTGAGTAAGATAAGCGACCCTAGTGGCCGACACAAACACCGGGCCCATCTAGGAGTGTCACTGCAGTGTCACGCAGGATGTCCCTTCCAAAAAACCCTCCCCAAACAGCACATGACGCAAAGAAAAAAAGAGGCGCAATGAGGTAGCTGTGTGAGTAAGATAAGCGACCCTAGTGGCCGACACAAACACCGGGCCCATCTAGGAGTGTCACTGCAGTGTCACGCAGGATGTCCCTTCCAAAAAACCCTCCCCAAACAGCACATGACGCAAAGAAAAAAAGAGGCGCAATGAGGTAGCTGTGTGAGTAAGATAAGCGACCCTAGTGGCCGACACAAACACCGGGCCCATCTAGGAGTGTCACTGCAGTGTCACGCAGGATGTCCCTTCCAAAAAACCCTCCCCAAACAGCACATGACGCAAAGAAAAAAAGAGGCGCAATGAGGTAGCTGTGTGAGTAAGATAAGCGACCCTAGTGGCCGACACAAACACCGGGCCCATCTAGGAGTGTCACTGCAGTGTCACGCAGGATGTCCCTTCCAAAAAACCCTCCCCAAACAGCACATGACGCAAAGAAAAAAAGAGGCGCAATGAGGTAGCTGTGTGAGTAAGATAAGCGACCCTAGTGGCCGACACAAACACCGGGCCCATCTAGGAGTGTCACTGCAGTGTCACGCAGGATGTCCCTTCCAAAAAACCCTCCCCAAACAGCACATGACGCAAAGAAAAAAAGAGGCACAATGAGGTAGCTGTGTGAGTAAGATAAGCGACCCTAGTGGCCGACACAAACACCGGGCCCATCTAGGAGTGGCACTGCAGTGTCACGCAGGATGTCCCTTCCAAAAAACCCTCCCCAAACAGCACATGACGCAAAGAAAAATTAAAGAAAAAAGAGGTGCAAGATGGAATTGTCCTTGGGCCCTCCCACCCACCCTTATGTTGTATAAACAGGACATGCACACTTTAACCAACCCATCATTTCAGTGACAGGGTCTGCCACACGACTGTGACTGAAATGACGGGTTGGTTTGGACCCCCACCAAAAAAGAAGCAATTAATCTCTCCTTGCACAAACTGGCTCTACAGAGGCAAGATGTCCACCTCATCATCATCCTCCGATATATCACCGTGTACATCCCCCTCCTCACAGATTATCAATTCGTCCCCACTGGAATCCACCATCTCAGCTCCCTGTGTACTTTGTGGAGGCAATTGCTGCTGGTCAATGTCTCCACGGAGGAATTGATTATAATTCATTTTAATGAACATCATCTTCTCCACATTTTATGGATGTAACCTCGTACGCCGATTGCTGACAAGGTGAGCGGCGGCACTAAACACTCTTTCGGAGTACACACTTGTGGGAGGGCAACTTAGGTAGAATAAAGCCAGTTTGTGCAAGGGCCTCCAAATTGCCTCTTTTTCCTGCCAGTATAAGTACGGACTGTGTGACGTGCCTACTTGGATGCGGTCACTCATATAATCCTCCACCATTCTTTCAATGTTGAGAGAATCATATGCAGTGACAGTAGACGACATGTCCGTAATCGTTGTCAGGTCCTTCAGTCCGGACCAGATGTCAGCATCAGCAGTCGCTCCAGACTGCCCTGCATCACCGCCAGCGGGTGGGCTCGGAATTCTGAGCCTTTTCCTCGCACCCCCAGTTGCGGGAGAATGTGAAGGAGGAGATGTTGACAGGTCGCGTTCCGCTTGACTTGACAATTTTCTCACCAGCAGGTCTTTCAACCCCAGCAGACTTGTGTCTGCCGGAAAGAGAGATCCAAGGTAGGCTTTAAATCTAGGATCGAGCACGGTGGCCAAAATGTAGTGCTCTGATTTCAACAGATTGACCACCCGTGAATCCTTGTTAAGCGAATTAAGGGCTCCATCCACAAGTCCCACATGCCTAGCGGAATCGCTCCGTGTTAGCTCCTCCTTCAATGTCTCCAGCTTCTTCTGCAAAAGCCTGATGAGGGGAATGACCTGACTCAGGCTGGCAGTGTCTGAACTGACTTCACGTGTGGCAAGTTCAAAGGGCATCAGAACCTTGCACAACGTTGAAATCATTCTCCACTGCGCTTGAGACAGGTGCATTCCACCTCCTATATCGTGCTCAATTGTATAGGCTTGAATGGCCTTTTGCTGCTCCTCCAACCTCTGAAGCATATAGAGGGTTGAATTCCACCTCGTTACCACTTCTTGCTTCAGATGATGGCAGGGCAGGTTCAGTAGTTTTTGGTGGTGCTCCAGTCTTCTGTACGTGGTGCCTGTACGCCAAAAGTGTCCCGCAATTCTTCTGGCCACCGACAGCATCTCTTGCACGCCCCTGTCGTTTTTTAAATAATTCTGCACCACCAAATTCAAGGTATGTGCAAAACATGGGACGTGCTGGAATTTGCCCATATTTAATGCACACACAATATTGCTGGCGTTGTCCGATGCCACAAATCCACAGGAGAGTCCAATTGGGGTAAGCCATTCCGCGATGATCTTCCTCAGTTGCCGTAAGAGGTTTTCAGCTGTGTGCGTATTCTGGAAACCGGTGATACAAAGCGTAGCCTGCCTAGGAAAGAGTTGGCGTTTGCGAGATGCTGCTACTGGTGCCGCCGCTGCTGTTCTTGCGGCGGGAGTCCATACATCTACCCAGTGGGCTGTCACAGTCATATAGTCCTGACCCTGCCCTGCTCCACTTGTCCACATGTCCGTGGTTAAGTGGACATTGGGTACAGCTGCATTTTTTAGGACACTGGTGACTCTTTTTCTGAGGTCTGTGTACATTTTCGGTATCGCCTGCCTAGAGAAATGGAACCTAGATGGTATTTGGTACCGGGGACACAGTACCTCCAACAAGTCTCTAGTTGGCTCTGCAGTAATGATGGATACCGGAACCACGTTTCTCACCACCCAGGATGCCAAGGCCTCAGTTATCCGCTTTGCAGTAGGATGACTGCTGTGATATTTCATCTTCCTCGCAAAGGACTGTTGGACAGTCAATTGCTTGGTGGAAGTAATAAAAGTGGTCTTACGACTTCCCCTCTGGGATGACCATCGACTCCCAGCAGCAACAACAGCAGCGCCAGCAGCAGTAGGCGTTACACGCAAGGATGCATCGGAGGAATCCCAGGCAGGAGAGGAATCGTCAGAATTGCCAGTGACATGGCCTGCAGGACTATTGGCATTCCTGGGGAAGGAGGAAATTGACACTGAGGGAGTTGGTGGGGTGGTTTGCGTGAGCTTGGTTACAAGAGGAAGGGATTTACTGGTCAGTGGACTGCTTCCGCTGTCACCCAAAGTTTTTGAACTTGTCACTGACTTATTATGAATGCGCTGCAGGTGACGTATAAGGGAGGATGTTCCGAGGTGGTTAACGTCCTTACCCCTACTTATTACAGCTTGACAAAGGCAACACACGGCTTGACACCTGTTGTCCGCATTTCTGTTGAAATACTTCCACACCGAAGAGCTGATTTTTTTGGTATTTTCACCAGGCATGTCAGTGGCCATATTCCTCCCACGGACAACAGGTGTCTCCCCGGGTGCCTGACTTAAACAAACCACCTCACCATCAGAATCCTCCTGGTCAATTTCCTCCCCAGCGCCAGCAACACCCATATCCTCCTCATCCTGGTGTACTTCAACACTGACATCTTCAATCTACTATCAGGAACTGGACTGCGGGTGCTCCTTCCAGCACTTGCAGGGGGCGTGCAAATGGTGGAAGGCGCATGCTCTTCACGTCCAGTGTTGGGAAGGTCAGGCATCGCAACCGACACAATTGGACTCTCCTTGTGGATTTGGGATTTCGAAGAACGCACAGTTCTTTGCGGTGCTTTTGCCAGCTTGAGTCTTTTCAGTTTTCTAGCGAGAGGCTGAGTGCTTCCATCCTCATGTGAAGCTGAACCACTAGCCATGAACATAGGCCAGGGCCTCAGCCGTTCCTTGCCACTCCGTGTGGTAAATGGCATATTGGCAAGTTTACGCTTCTCCTCCGACAATTTTATTTTAGGTTTTGGAGTCCTTTTTTTACTGATATTTGGTGTTTTGGATTTGACATGCTCTGTACTATGACATTGGGCATCGGCCTTGGCAGACGACGTTGCTGGCATTTCATCGTCTCGGCCATGACTAGTGGCAGCAGCTTCAGCACGAGGTGGAAGTGGATCTTGATCTTTCCCTAATTTTGGAACCTCAACATTTTTGTTCTCCATATTTTAATAGGCACAACTAAAAGGCACCTCAGGTAAACAATGGAGATGGATGGATACTAGTATACTTATGGATGGACTGCCGAGTGCCGACACAGAGGTAGCTACAGCCGTGGACTAACGTACTGTGTCTGCTGCTAATATAGACTGGATGATTGATAATGAGATGAAATCAATATATATATGTATGTATATATAATATCACTAGTACTGCAGCCGGACAGGTAGATAATATATTTATTAGGTAATGATGACTGATGACGGACCTGCTGGACACTGTCAGCTCAGCAGCACCGCAGACTGCTACAGTAAGCTACTATACTCTATAGTAGTATGTACAAAGAAGAAAAAAAAAAAAAAAACACGGGTAGGTGGTATACAATTATGGATGGACTGCCGAGTGCCGACACAGAGGTAGCTACAGCCGTGGACTAACGTACTGTGTCTGCTGCTAATATAGACTGGATGATTGATAATGAGATGAAATCAATATATATATGTATGTATATATAATATCACTAGTACTGCAGCCGGACAGGTAGATAATATATTTATTAGGTAATGATGACTGATGACGGACCTGCTGGACACTGTCAGCTCAGCAGCACCGCAGACTGCTACAGTAAGCTACTATACTCTATAGTAGTATGTACAAAGAAGAAAGAAAAAAAAAAACCACGGGTAGGTGGTATACAATTATGGATGGACTGCCGAGTGCCGACACAGAGGTAGCTACAGCCGTGGACTAACGTACTGTGTCTGCTGCTAATATAGAGTCTAGACTGGATGATAAATTATTGATAATGAGATGAAATCAATATAATATCACTAGTACTGCAGCCGGACAGGTACTATATATATTTATTATGTAATGACTGATGACGGACCTACTGGACACTGTCAGGTCAGCACAGCACCGCAGACTGCTACAGTAAGCTACTATAGTAGTATGTATAAAGAAGAATGAAAAAAAAAAAAAAACCACGGGTAGGTGGTATACAATATTATATATATATATATATATATATATTATATACAATTATATATATATATATATATATATATATATATTAAACTGGTGGTGATTGATTATTAAACTGGTGGTCACTTCAGGACAGGTCACGTTGCAACTTGCAACTAGTACTCCGAGGCCTAAGCAGACAATCACAAAATATATTATTATACTGGTGGTCAGTGTGGTCACAACAATGGCAGTGTGGCACTGACTCTGGCAGCAAAAGTGTGCACTGTACGTTATATGTACTCCTGAGTCCTGCTCTCAGACTCTAACTGCTCCCCACTGTCAGTGTCTCCCCCACAAGTCAGATAATACACTTACAGTCACACTATCTAATCTATAAATATCACTTCAGTAAGTAGTATAGTAGTATACAGTAGTACTCCTCCTAATAATGCTCCCCGAAAATACTGTGTCTCTCTCTTCTCTAAACGGAGAGGACGCCAGCCACGTCCTCTCCCTATGACTCTCAATGCACGTGTGAAAATGGCGGCGACGCGCGGCTCCTTATATAGAATCCGAGTCTCGCGATAGAATCCGAGCCTCGCGAGAATCCGACAGCGTGATGATGACGTTCGGGCGCGCTCGGGTTAGCCGAGCAAGGCGGGAAGATCCGAGCCTGCTCGGACCCGTGTAAAAAACCTGAAGTTCGGGCGGGTTCGGATTCAGAGGAACCGAACCCGCTCATCTCTAATATATATATATAAAGAGAGAGAGAGAGATAGCTATACTAACTATACTATCCCATGAAACCAGAAAACTCACAAATTATACAGTTTCTGTGGCTGGCTGACCTCAAGTCTGCATTTCACCTGGTTTAATCAGCCACAGAACCTGTGTAACCCATGACCGTATAAAGAGAAGAAATAAGAGTTGTCTTTTTTGTGGGCGCACTGGAAATGTATTATTCAATACCAGCGTACTAGTGTATATAAAACTGTAAGGCGGGCCCGCAAGGTGACATTCACAGGGAATAGGTAATGACATCCACTCAACTTGTTCACACCCGCTGGACGTGTTGGAAAGAGGTTGAGTGGACAGTGAGCGTGGCTGTGCCCTGTGGCACCACGTGGCACCATTGTACCGACAGTCGGATTGCTGAGAACGGAACATGGATGGTACATAACTTTTTTGTTTTCATTTCATCTCATGACACTCCACAGACAGACAGTGGGGGCCAGAAGACTGCTGCTTGAAGTCAACTGTGGCGGACTGCTCCTCCAGCTCCCATTAGGTGCCCCAGCCCACAACAGCAGGTCCAGAATATGGAAGATCAGGCGGTGCAACAGAAAGTACAGTATAATGACATTGCTTCATGCATATGTGCAACGCAGCATATTAACAGGACCAGGTTACTGGGTGACAGGGGTAACTGGGGGAAGGAGGGCTGTTTTGATAATATGCATTTTTTGCCAACGTACACTGCTTTGGATGAGCTGAGGCACAGTTTCTAAATCAACTGGTGCGGTAGATACTAGAGTGGGTGGAGACGACAACTTTGGTACAAGGAGGGAGGCGACAACGAGGGAACAAAGGGGGGGGCTAGGTAGCAGTAGAGGGAGGGACGACTAGGGAACAGAAGAGTGGTGGACTACTAGGGAACAGAAAGGGAGAAGGGGGGGAGGTTGCTACAGAACTGTCACAAAACTTAAATGAGACTCTCCAGACCCCAACCCAGTTATCCTAATCGTCCCTCCTGCCCAGGACAGAGCAGCCTGCACACAACTTCTGCAGCTGTGAACCCTGACCCACGACGATCCCTGGCCTTACCACCAATGTGCTTAAGTGGAGAAAGAGCATCGCAACTGCCATTGCTTCCGCCGCTACAGAGCGATGCTGCTGGTCCGCGCTCTCTACCCTCCCCTTCCTATCTATCCCCTTTTTCTCCAGGAAGGCAGTGCAGTAGCCATATGTGGCGCTCTAGTCAGCGTAATGGGCGTAGTCAGCATAACACCTCATCCTCCACCTTCCTGCAACCATCGGCAGCTGCTACCCCAAACTCATCCCTGTATCACCGCCGCTAGGCTGTCACTGGGGAGCACAGCACTACGCCACGTATCGGAAATGGAGATCCGATCTGTGGCGGGCGGCAGGTACCCCCCCCCCCCCCCCCCAAGTCCTCCCCTTAATTCGGCTCTGGCGGGCGGCTAGCTGCAGTGAGAGTTTGTGACAGCTTCGCCCTCCTCGGCCCCGCGCTCAATGCAACAGCGTAGTTGGCGTATGTGTAGGGCCGGGCCTGAGGATAACTGAGCCAACTTCATTGGGGGAGTGCTCCACAACCACCTGTTAAGCCACCTGAAACCTCAGAAGAGCAATGCCTCACAGTCTAGCTGCACTTCCTCAGCAAAGTATTGTGAGATTAGAAGAACACATAAAGGAACATCACACAACATATGCTGAACAAGTAGTAATCACAACCATGAGTGAGAAAAAATAAACAGGAGAGGGCTGGTGAAGACTTTTAACTTGTAAAGAGGAATTTACTTCCTCACCTAGCCTCAGAGCCAGATTAACAATGGGGCGGATGGAGCTCCAGCTCCCGGCCTCCACATAAAAATAGGCACATCATCATGGCATCATGATGATCACTAGCCACCAGCTGGCCATATGGTTGGTTATAAACCATATTAAAATTGCATTTCTATTTTTCTTACAAATGTATGCATTTTTTTTATATTTTTACACATTTAGGGGTATATTCAATTGAAGTCGAATCCATTCTGACATTCATTTGTCGGAATAGATCCGACCTGGGATATTCGATGTCATCTCAATTCGACTTTTAAAAAAGTCGAATTGAGATGCGTGAGCTGAGACAGGGGAGAGCCGCGTCAGACGGCGGAGAGCAGCACTGCAGCAGCGGCTATATAGCTGCTGCTGTAGCGCTGCTCTCCCCCGTCTGCCCGCGGCTCTACCCCGTCTCCCCGTCTCTCCTCTCCCCGTACTCGCATCACTGCCGCCGCTCATGGCAGCGTCCACCCGGCTCCAGCAAGCGAGGTCTCGCTTGCTGGAGACAGGTGGAAGCTGCTGTGAGCGGCGGCTGTGACATCCAAAGGCGCTGCTCTCCATCTGCCTGCGGCTCTCCCGGTCTCAGGTCACTCATCTCACTTTGACTTTTTTTAAGTTCAAATTGAGATGGTCGAAAAAAACCTTACGGTTTTGGCCCCGTTTTCAACACAAGCACGTGGAACGGCAGCTATTCTGCCGATCCACGTGCTTTTTGACAAGTCAAATTCCTCGACTTGTTGAATAATTTAGGGTTATATTGAATAGGTCGGAAACCCCTAAAGTAGAAAACTGACGTCTTTTCGACAAACGGCAGCTTTCGATTTCATTTGAATATACCCCTTAAAGAGACATAGGAGCTAATAGTGTAGGGGATGTACACGCTCACATGGCTCTGGCCACACCCACACAGAACTGATCACACCTCCCCTGTATCACACAATAGGCCCTTGAATATTTTTAGCTCCAGGCCCATGTGGCCCTTAATCTGGCCCTGCCTAGCCTGTTTAAAATAAGAGTAAACTACCCCCCCCCCCGCGCCGTTGATCTAATCAGTTCTCCATAACGCCATCAAAATACAGTATATATTCCACAGAATGCCATACTTAAGCCACAAACCTGCCTTCAGACTAATTCAGCCCTAAGGAGCTCATTCAGTCCTGATTCAGTCGCAATTAACCAATGGTTTTGGAACTGCACATATGCCGGGCCACAGTGCACATGTGCTGAAATGGCACATTCATGTAATTCTGTTATAACACACTCCAGCAATGACAGGTGAATGGGCGATACCAACCACAACAGAAAAGGGTGAGTACCTCTATATATTGTAATGAAGGATTAATGTTAATGTAGCACCCTGGGAAGTGACCCTATAATGAGGGGTAAGGTACTGCAAGTTAGCAGTATAGCTGGAGTGGGGTCCTGAGGAACAGTGCCCTGGATAGCTGTCTATGTATGAGAGAGCCCAGCAGTGACAGTATACCTGGGAAATGTCCCTGAAAGTGACTCAATTTTGTCAGTGAAGGTCACCCAGCTGAGAACTCTGCATTCAGCTACTATGTGGCCAGAGCTGAGAGAGGCCACCTTCCCTGTCACAGTTACATGTGTTATATATAGGGGTGTAGCTACCAAAGGTACTGTGACTGCCTACCAGTGCAATGCCTCACCTACTGGTGTGATCTCCACCTCCTGTAACATGATCCTCCTGCTGGTGCTATGACGACCTACCAGTGCAATGCCTCACCTACTGGTGTGATCTCCACCTCCTGTGACACGATCCTCCTGCTGGTGCTGTGACTGCCTACCAGTGTAATGCCTCACCTGAGGCATTACACTGGTAGGAGGTGTGATCTCCATTACACTGGTAGGAGGTGTGATCTCCACCTCCTTTGACACGATCCTCCTGCTGGTGCTGTGACTGCCTACCAGTGTAATGCCTCACCTGAGGCATTACACTGGTAGGAGGTGTGATCTCCATTACACTGGTAGGAGGTGTGATCTCCACCTCCTTTGACAAGATCCTCCTGCTGGTGCTGTGACTGCCTACCAGTGCAATGCCCCACCTTCTGGTGTGATCGCCACCTCCTGTGACACGATCCTCCTGCTGGTGCTGTGACTGCTTACCAGTGCAATGCCTCACCTACTGGTGTGATCGCCACCTCCTGTGACATGAGCCTCCTGCTGGTGCTGTGACTGCCTACCAGTACAATGCCTCAGCTACTGGTGTGATCTCCACCTCCTGTGACATGATTCTCCTGCAGGTGATGTGACTGCCTACCAGTGCAATGCCTCACCCACCGGTGTGATCTCCACCTCCTGTGACATGAGCCTCCTGCTGGTGCTATGACTGCCTACCAGTACAATGCCTCAGCTACTGGTGTGATCTCCGCCTCCTGTGACATGATTCTCCTGCAGGTGATGTGACTGCCTACCAGTGCAATGTCTCACCCACCGGTGTGATCTCCACCGCCTACCATGCTGCATTAGCCTTGCTTACTACTGCTGTGGGTAATGCTAACAGTTTGCTTAAGCCCAATTTGTGTTGGGACCCGCTTATAGCTGACTTACTCCAACCTACATGAGGCCACTTTTCATACATTTCCAGGGCCACTTTACGTTCCCAATCCACCCCTGTCTGGCATGGAAGAAATGTGAATGATAAATCAATGTAAATGTACCAGGAGGTATTGACAAGCCTTTATAACAGTATCTTATACTGTGAATTTCTTACCCTGTTTCCAAGACAATTAATTCATTTAACTTGTTAATTAAGTGAAAGGAAGACATGATATTTTCCGGGAGATGTATCAAGCCGTGGAGAGAGATAAAGTTGAGTATTTGCTCAAATCAAATGATGCTTCTAACTACAGGTATCATTTAATTTACTGTGCTAGATAAGTGACAGAAGATGATTGGGTGGTTTGGACATCTGCACTTTATCTCTCCCCAAGGCTTGATACATCTCCCCATGAGTGCTGTACATAAAATATATGTCTGGCTGCTATACAGCAGGCCAGGAGCACCAGCAGGACAGTAGAGTAACAGTCATATCAGTAATAATTTGCGGACCCTGTGAAATTAGCATTCACTAAAGACGGGAGACTCAGTCAATGAATACATAAAACATTTTTTAGTTTATGTTAAAATATAAAAAGTTTATTAGGTGGAATATTTAATAAATAATATTTGCGAGACATCTCCAGAAACAGTCAGTTCTGGGGGCTGCCCACAAATATTAACCAGCCCCTGAATGTATGTATTGGGGACTGCAATGGATATTTGAGATATCTATTGCATTCCTCCTATTTTGAACACAAAAGCAGCCACCAAAAGTTTCTACGGCAGATGGTAAACTGTGAAACTCACCAAGCTCCAGAATGCAAAGCATTTCTGAGCTTAGCCCAGCAGCTAATGCCATTTCTAAATGGCTTTTGTAGCCTGTGGGCTACATTATGCAATAATTCCCAGGAGAAGGATCATTGGTCTTTCCCTGCATTACTGTCTGCTCTCACATACGCAGTCTGACGATTGCACATGTGAACTAGCGCAGCCGGGGTCTAAACCCAGAAGTAAAGTGATCGCATTAGCAATTATTTTACTTCTTATACATTGCAGGGACGGGCATGAGATTGGTACTCATTATGGCATAAAAGCTACACCTCTGGACTCACAAAGAGTCATCCTTCAGCACTCAGGAGAGGAAAACCCCCTTGGGGGGAAACCTCTGGGGAACCATGGCCTCAGGATCGCCCTTCCCTCTGGGCATTAAGAGGTGTACTAATAGAGGGATCAGTATGCTATTCCAGCGCATGGGATCCCGGTGGTTCTCATACCGAGTGTTGGGATCCCAGTACAGAAAAGACCGACAGGGGTGAGTAAGGGGTGTTCTCCCCTCTCCCCACCCCCCTTACCCTGCCTGTCTGCAGTCTAACCCTAACCTCCCCCCTTTGTGCCTAACCCTCCCACGGAGGTGCCTAATCCTAACCTCTGTCCCTGCTGCCTAAACCTAACCGTCCCTTCCCCGCAGCCTAACCACTCCCAGGGGTGCCTAACCCACCCTACCCACAGCCTAACCCTGACTTCCCCCAACCCGCAGCCTAACTCTATCCTCCAACCACCCACAGCCTAATCCTTACCCCCCATCTGATGCCTAAACCTAACTGCCCAACTGATGCCTAAACCTAACCCTCCCTTCCCCGCAGCCTAACCACTCCCAGGGGTGCCTAACCCACCCTACCCACAGCCTAACCCTGACTTCCTCCCACCCGCAGCCTAACCCTATTCTCCCCCCACCCACAGCCTAATCCTATCCCCCGCCTGATGCCTAAACCTAACCCCCACCTGATGCCTAAACCTAATCCTCCCTTCCCCGCAGCCTAACCACCCCTGGGGGTGCATAACCCTAACCAACCCTACCCGCTGCCTAACCCTAACCTCCCCCCACCAACAGCCTAAACCAAACACCCTGCCGGACGCCAAAACCATATCTCTCCACCTGATGCCTAAACCTAACCCTATCCTCCCCCGCAGAATAACCACCCCCGGGGGTCCCTAACCCACCCTACCCATAGCCTAACCCCACCTGCAGCCTAACCCTAACCCCTCTGCCTGATGCCTAACTCTCTTCCTCTCCCCACCCCCTAATCCTGCCTGTCTGCAGTCTAACCCTAACCTCCCCATTTGTGCCTAACCCTCCCGTGAAGGTATCTAATCCTAACCTCTGTCCCTGCTGCCTAAACCTAACCCTCCCTCCCTTGCAGACTAACCACTCCTGGCGGTGCCTAACCCTAACCCACCCTACCCGCAGCCTAACGCTAACCTCCCCCCACATGCAGCCTAAACCTAACCCAGCACCTGACGCCTAAACCTAACCCCCCGCCTGATGCCTAAACCTAATGTGATATACAGTGTCTGCCCCCACTCTGACCCCTGCTGAAAACAACGGCAGCCGCTGTCCCCCACAGGGGGGGGTTAATAGACTGCCCGGTCGCTAGGCAACCCAGGCGGCCGGACCGTGACCTGGAGGAGACTGGGGTGATTGGCCGCCCGCTGAGCGGGAGAAGAGGGGGAGGAGTCGGCGGTGCGCGCAAAGAAAGAGGAGAGGAAGGAGAAGCTGCAGGCAGGAACGAGAGACGGAGACCAGCGCCACTAAGCGCCGCCACGCTGAGAGAGGGAGAGCCGCGACTGCATCCGGCCAGAGGGAGACGGAGACCAGCTCCACTGACCGCCGCTACGCTGGGTGGGAGAGCTGCTGGCGGAGGACAGCCACGGCGAAATTGGAGAGCCGCCTGGAGGAGAGCGCGTCCCGCCGCTGCACTACTGAGAGGACGTGTGGCGCTGGCTGCTGATCGGGAGAAGAACTAAAGTACAGGTAGCCACCACGTGGCCAACCCTTTGTAACCCCTTCTCTTTCACTCCTGCTGAACAGGAGGCATACTGACTACACGCACCCTTGCTAACACATACTGGCTCACAATAAACCCCCGAGTGGTGCACCCAGGAACATTATATCCCCTACCTGCTGTGGAGACTGAATTAGACAGGACACTGAGGCATCATAGCACCCTAACCATCCTCACTTAGGGTCACCACCTCGCTCCCCCGTCACCCACGGAACTTAGTAAAACCGCAAAACTGCAGCACCCACTCCTCTATACCTCCCTTGTGCATTGATCACTCGCCAGACGTGGGGTTCCGTGCTATTGGCAAGGACATACACTGAACTTCCCTGGATTATATATATGCATGGGGCCAGAAACCCCTCCTTATTGAGTTCATAGTGCCACCTTGTGGCGTATTCAGCGTACTGCCTAAGTTTACATGGAACCTGCTTTTCTAAATACCTTCTTGAAATTGTTGAAGTTTTCAAAAAGCATTTGTGTCATTATGTTGCCATGTTTATATTAATTTTGGAATTATATGTGGAAAAGGTAATGATTGGAATGGAAATGTATTAGGTTGACTAACCCCAAACCCGGTTTCCCTTCTGCAATAAATCTTTGTTGTTGCATCCCATAGTAGTGGTCCTTTCACATTTGGGGTGTTGTCTGTACTGGGGTATCTCCGTCCTTCTGCCCAGGTCCTCTACAGGTGTCCGCAGATTCCGACCGGCTCCGCACAAGCAGGAATTGGACGACCAGGGGAGCCGCAACGGGACGAACACGAAACTTCAGGTGAGCTCAAGCACGTATCACATTTGGCGTCCGCGAACAGGATACGAACAAGATGACGGATTCACAGGTTCCCGCTACTCCCACATCAGCATCCGGCAGGAGGATGCTACCACCGTCACCCGGACAAAGAAACACGACCACCATGGCGGCATCACCGTTGACTATGCCATACTATTTTGGAGCACCATGGTTACCAACGTTTGCCGGAAAACAAGTGCCGGGTTCGAGTACATTCAAAGAATTTAAAGACAAGATGTACTCCATGTTCCGCCTGTACTCACTAACCGAAGAACAGAAAATAGAGATCGTGATGGGTCAATTGACGGATTCGGCACTACGGGAAGTGAAGGCATGGGAAAACAGCGAAAAGAAGACCGTCGAATGCATCTTCAAGAAGCTAGTGACCATATTTGACTGCCAGACCATAGCGGAATTAAAGAGCCGCCTTTATGCAAGGAAACAAAGACCCGATGAATCACTGCGTGACTTCGCGCTGGCCCTACAAGAAGCTGCAAAGACTATACGGGCTCTGGATGAACGAGAGGCCGAAGGGATAGACAGAACGTTAACAGACCTGTTTGTGGAAGGAGCAAGAGGAGAGATGATTCGATCTCAAATGCGTATGGAGAGACGACAGCAACCAGGGAGCTCCTTCTCCGAATTTAAAGAGACGGTGCTGCAGATCCTTGGGAAAAATCAGAGTAATAATGTCGAGAAAGAGGCGTCTTCGGAGTGGAGTGAAGAGGACAGCTACAGAGAAACCGCACCACTCCGGAAATCGGACGGACCAATCCAAGTAGGAACGGTCCTCCAACAAGCGCAAGCCTCACCGGGTCCAGATTCTATGGAAACACTCAACCAAACGTTGGCGGAGATAACGACGAATCTCTCCCGAATGAACCAAAGGATGGATGAGTTGGACAGGGACCAAGACAGGAATAGGCGCCGAGAATGGCGTCAAGAACGAGGTGGGCGGAGTCGTCCTCGCTGGGACGTGGTAAGAGAATCGGGCCGAAGACCCACTGATCAGTTCGACTCTCAGGGGAGCCCGATATGCAGAGGGTGTCGACAGAGTGGCCATATCGAAAGGAACTGCCCTGCGGCCGCTTTAAACGAAGAACTCCCGAGGCAACGGACCGACCTTCGGGAGAGGAACCAGTAAGTGGTCCACTGCCCCAAGAATGGTCTAGGTACGTCGGAGAATGCCCGCACCTGAAGATCTGTATCAACGGAATTGAAATTCCAGCTCTGTTGGATACTGGGTCGCAAGTCTCCACCATCCGGATCACCGAGTTCCTTCAGCACTGGGACGAAGCCACCATTGTGTCCCCACCAACCACCTGGCTCCATTTGCTGGCCAGCAATGGACAACCCATCACGTATCAGGGTTACTGGGAAGCGGACACAAAAATTGGAAACGCAACATTACCCCGACAAGGGTACCTTGTCACCACGGCTCCTAACACTCACCTACCCCCCGTCATCCTGGGGATGAATGTCTTGAAGAACTGCCCTGATGAGCTAGTGGAAGCCCTTCGGCAGGAAATGCAGATAGCCGCCCCGGTGGAGCGGAGAGCCTTGCAGCAGACGGTGCGCCTGTTGGAGAAAGAGAAGAAATTCACTAACCATAGAGGAGAGGTGGGGAAGGCCAGAATCACTGACCACCGGACCATCCTCTTGAGGCCAAACTCTGAACATGTAATTTGGTGTAAGACAAGAATCGGTCCAGGAGGACGAGATTACGAAGCCTTGGTGGAACCCTGTGACTCGGAGGGCCAACAACCCTTCGCGGTGGCGAGAACGCTAGCAAAAGTGAAACACGGAAGAGTGCCTGTACGTATATTGAACCCGCACCCCTATGCTATCAGACTACACCAACGCTGCCTGGTGGCGAAAATAAGCTCAATTGACTTCCGAGACATTGTAGGCCAAGAGGTGACCACAGCTGCCCAAGAGACGGCGACCGAGGGGCCGCCAACAACGGGTCAAGAACCCCCATGGTGGGCTGATATTCAGATCGGCAACGCTGATACCCCCAACGAACAGAAAACGGGAGTATTACGAGTGGTGCAGCGGAATGCAGCAGCTTTTAGCCAACACCCTTCTGACTTCGGAAAAGCCGATAAAGTATACCATCACATTCCCACAGGGACGACCCCTCCTATTAAGGAGAGACACCGACCCCTTCCCCCAGCCTTGTACCAGCCTGTGAGAAAAATGATAGCAGAAATGAAAGACGCAGGAGTTATCAAAGAAAGCCACAGCCCATGGGCAGCTCCGCTAGTGATCGTTAAGAAGAAGGACGGCAGCCTACGCTTCTGCGTTGATTACCGCAAGCTCAATGCGGCTACTCATAAGGACGCCTACCCACTCCCTCGGATAGAAGAGTCCTTGACAGCCCTGAAGACTGCCGCATATTTTTCGACCCTTGACCTCACCAGTGGATACTGGCAGATTCAGATGGCCCCCGAAGACATGGAAAAAACAGCCTTCACGACACCGATGGGCCTGTTTGAATTCGAAAGGATGCCGTTTGGGCTTTGTAACGCGCCCGCCACATTCCAACGCGTCATGGAACACTGTCTTGGACAGCACAACTTCGAGATGGTCTTGCTATACCTCGATGACGTAATAATTTTCTCGAAGAGTTACGAGGACCACTTGCAACATCTAGAAGAAGTATTCCAACAGCTGACAAAATGCGGCCTGAAACTTAAGCCCACGAAATGCCACCTACTCAAACCCAAGGTCCAGTACTTAGGTCATGTCGTCAGCGCGGAAGGCGTGACGCCCGACCCCGAGAAGGTCCGAGTTGTTCGGGACTGGCCGGTGCCAAAGACCGTTAAGGACGTCCGAAGCTACCTCGGGTTCGTGGGCTACTACAGACGTTTCGTGGAACACTTTGCCAAAGTGGCAGCTCCGCTGCATGAACTACTTAGAGGTCAGGCTGGCCGCGAAAGGAGGGGATCGTCACCAGTGCAGTGGGGCGAAGAACAGCAACAGGCCTTCCACCAGTTGAAGACCTCCTTGACGGAAGCCCCGCTGTTGGCTTATCCCGATTACGAGCAGCCATTCCAAGTCTGCACAGACGCCAGCCATCGTGGATTAGGAGCCGTATTGTCTCAGGTGCAGAATGGGCGCGAGAGAGTAATCGCATATGCCAGTCGAGGATTACGTAAAACAGAGCGGAATTGCGAAAATTACAGTGCTTTCAAATTGGAACTGCTCGCCCTGGTCTGGGCCGTCACAGAAAAATTCAAACACTATCTCGCTGCGACACCATTTATCATCATGACGGATAACAACCCCTTGGCGCACTTGTCCACTGCCCGACTTGGTGCCCTTGAACAGCGATGGGTATCACGGCTCGCCAATTTCCAATACACTGTGTCCTACAGGAGTGGGAAATCCAACGGTAATGCCGACGCTCTGTCCCGGTTGCCCACCACCGATGTGGCGGAAGAAGGAAGGGATATTGAGGAAGAAATAGAAGCACCTGTATTCAAGGTCTCGAAGAAAAGATGGACGGTCACCTCAGACCCATTAACCATCACGGACCAACAGCGATCGGATTTGTCCGAAGCCCCTGTTGTAGACTGGGGAGAGATCCAGCGACAGGATCCAGTGATGAGAGAACTCGCAGCTCTCCTCCGACGTAACCAACAACTGACCCGGGCACAACGTGCCGAAGCGGATCCGGAGCTGGTAAAGCTACTGCGACATCGGAGACAATTCCACCTGAGACAGGGCATATTAGTACGTACCAGTATTGACCCCGGGACTCACCAGACAGTGAACCAAGTAGTTGTTCCCCGGAAACAAGCAAATTTCCTACTTACTGCCTACCACAACAAGTCAGGACATTTCGGTACGCAAAAAACGGAAGCCATCTTGCGCACCCGGTACTTCTGGATAGGTCTGCATGATGACGTAGAACGATGGTGCCGGGACTGTGTCCCCTGCAATCTGAAGAGACGCCCAGATGCACATCAGAAGGACCACCTGCACCCCATCAAGAGTCACCATCCGCTGCAAATTGTCGCTCTCGACCATGTGAAATTAGAGCCCAGCACCAGTGGACACAACTATGCCTTAACCATGACCGACCACTATAGCAAGCTCTTAGTGGCGGTCCCTGCAAAAGACCTGACTGCTAAGACTACGGCCGAACTATTCCTGAAACACTTCGCCAGACCCTATGGGTACCCCGAGTGCATACTAACCGACCAAGGACCTGCCTTTGAGTCGCAGCTATTCTACGAACTGTGCTCCTACTACGGCTGCCAGAAAGCGAGAACGACAGCGTACCACCCACAGGGGAATGGTTTGTGCGAGAGAGCTAATCAGACCCTCATCGGGATGCTCAGAAGCCTACCAGCTGGAGACCGCGCCCGTTGGCCGACCTTGTTGCCCGAACTCGTCTACCTCTACAATAATGCGGAACATTCCTCCACCGGTTTCACACCTTACTATCTTATGTTCGGTCGACAAGGTAAACTGCCTCAAGACCTAGAGCTCGCCCCCGCGCTAACGTCTCCTACCACTCCACAAACCGACTGGGTCCGCGAGCATCAGCGGAGAATTAAAGCGGCCAGAGAACTGGTGGAGGTACGGATGGGAACCGTCCGACGTCGCCAAGAGAAGAATTACAATGCAACCACCCATCCTACACCTCTCCACGTGGGTGACCTTGTTTGGAGGAAACGGAACCACCGCACCAGTAAGTTGGACACCATGTGGGAAAACGCACCCTATGTCGTCATCAGCGTCCCGGAGGGAGAACGGTTCACCTATGAGATCCGCCGAGGTCAAGATGGGCCCGTTAGTGTTGTATCCAGAGAGCAACTCAAACCTTACACCTCCGAAGTAGCACCAGAAACGGCAAGCACACCTGCGGCAGAGGGGCGGGGATCCCCGGGCGGCATACCCTTACTCGACCCCATGGAGCTCTTACTCTTTATGTGCGGTCCACCCGCATCGAGCTCAGCACCCCCTGACAACCTAGACCCCGTAGTTAATGGGCCCTTAGAGGGTCAGAGTCGACCCAACCCAGCCATTAGCCATAATGAGCCCAGAGCCCCCACGGTCGAAATTAGAAGGTCGGGACGTAGCACAAAGGGCGTCCCGCCCTCCAGGTACAGGGAATGAGCTAATATTTGATCTGTAAATACTTTTGTTCGGAAATGTATATGTATGTTGGTACCCAACTTAAATATGTCCACCCGTTCACTATTGTTCACATGTTGCTTAATGCGTGAGGACACGCAATCTTCCAGCGGGGGGATATGTGATATACAGTGTCTGCCCCCACTCTGACCCCTGCTGAAAACAACGGCAGCCGCTGTCCCCCACAGGGGGGGGTTAATAGACTGCCCGGTCGCTAGGCAACCCAGGCGGCCGGACCGTGACCTGGAGGAGACTGGGGTGATTGGCCGCCCGCTGAGCGGGAGAAGAGGGGGAGGAGTCGGCGGTGCGCGCAAAGAAAGAGGAGAGGAAGGAGAAGCTGCAGGCAGGAACGAGAGACGGAGACCAGCGCCACTAAGCGCCGCCACGCTGAGAGAGGGAGAGCCGCGACTGCATCCGGCCAGAGGGAGACGGAGACCAGCTCCACTGACCGCCGCTACGCTGGGTGGGAGAGCTGCTGGCGGAGGACAGCCACGGCGAAATTGGAGAGCCGCCTGGAGGAGAGCGCGTCCCGCCGCTGCACTACTGAGAGGACGTGTGGCGCTGGCTGCTGATCGGGAGAAGAACTAAAGTACAGGTAGCCACCACGTGGCCAACCCTTTGTAACCCCTTCTCTTTCACTCCTGCTGAACAGGAGGCATACTGACTACACGCACCCTTGCTAACACATACTGGCTCACAATAAACCCCCGAGTGGTGCACCCAGGAACATTATATCCCCTACCTGCTGTGGAGACTGAATTAGACAGGACACTGAGGCATCATAGCACCCTAACCATCCTCACTTAGGGTCACCACCTCGCTCCCCCGTCACCCACGGAACTTAGTAAAACCGCAAAACTGCAGCACCCACTCCTCTATACCTCCCTTGTGCATTGATCACTCGCCAGACGTGGGGTTCCGTGCTATTGGCAAGGACATACACTGAACTTCCCTGGATTATATATATGCATGGGGCCAGAAACCCCTCCTTATTGAGTTCATAGTGCCACCTTGTGGCGTATTCAGCGTACTGCCTAAGTTTACATGGAACCTGCTTTTCTAAATACCTTCTTGAAATTGTTGAAGTTTTCAAAAAGCATTTGTGTCATTATGTTGCCATGTTTATATTAATTTTGGAATTATATGTGGAAAAGGTAATGATTGGAATGGAAATGTATTAGGTTGACTAACCCCAAACCCGGTTTCCCTTCTGCAATAAATCTTTGTTGTTGCATCCCATAGTAGTGGTCCTTTCACATTTGGGGTGTTGTCTGTACTGGGGTATCTCCGTCCTTCTGCCCAGGTCCTCTACAGGTGTCCGCAGATTCCGACCGGCTCCGCACAAGCAGGAATTGGACGACCAGGGGAGCCGCAACGGGACGAACACGAAACTTCAGGTGAGCTCAAGCACGTATCACACTAACCCTCCCTCCCCCGCAGTCTAACTACCTCCAGGGGTGCCTAAGCCTAACCCATCCTACCTGCAGCCTAACCCTAACCTCCCCCTATACACAGCCTAAACTTAACCCCCCGCCTGATGCCTAAACCTAATCCCCCCACCTAAACCTAACCCTCCCTCCCCCGCTGCCTAACCACCCTCAGGGGTGCCTATCCCTAAGCTCTCCCCACCCGCAGCCTAAACTTAACCCCCTGCCTAACACCTAAACCTAACCCTCCCGCCTGATGCCTAAACCTAACCCTCCCTCCCACACAGCCTAACATTCCCCGTGGGTGCCTAACCCACCCTATCTGCAGCCTAACCCTAACCTCCCCCCACCTGCAGCCTAACCCTAACCCACTGCCTGATGCCTAAACCTAACCCTCCCTCCCCCGCAGCCTAACCACCCCCCTCCCCCGTGCCTGGTGCCTAAACCTAACCCCCTTGCCCAGCCCTAAACCTATGACCGTGGGGTTACGGGTGTCGGTATCCTTGCCCATTCGGAGTTCCAACGTCGGGATTCTGAAAAGTGTCGGGATCCCAGTGTCAGTATTCTGACTGCCGTAAACCCAACAGTCGGCATCTTTACCACATCTCCTAATAGGAAATGCATATGTCCCAACATTTGGAGCATGTGTCCGCAGCTCTCCTCTCAGGGCAGCTATTCAGGGATCACCCACTGCGTGTAGACGAAGAGGAAGAGATGAAAAATCATTGTTAGTGGATGAACAAGCAGAGAGACAAACTGCAAACAGTGGTGTGGTTGTGTAGAGAGAAACATCTCTCTATGTAAATATGTTACTCTAACTACTGAGGGCATGGAAAATACCTAAAATAAGGACAATTATCCCAAAGGACCCGTTGTTTTTATACAAAACACATTGGGCGGATAAGTTCTCTCTTATAGTAATTAGTGGGTACCTTCAGAAAAAAAATTTGACCAGTAAATAATAAAAGCTATAAATTGCTAACATTTAGGGGTCAATCCAATTAGGTACGAGTTACCATTGCTGCGACGTTTCAACAGCATCCAAACTCACACCCTTTGTGGCCAGATTCAGCCTATGGGGCTACCGGAAAGTGCGGCTGTTGTAAGACAAACTCGCACCTAATTAAACTGACCCCTTAGTTGTTAAATGTGATAAAATAGTAAAATATAATGGTGTAATTGTGGGCCTGGTTCATTTGTGGTTGTTGAAGTGATCGCTGCTGCAATCTTGCCGTTCACAATTGCATCGTGAGTCTGAGCAGTCGTAGGCTGAGCAAGTCTCCTAGACACAGGGGGCTCTCCAGCAGCCCACAGGTCGCAATGGGTAATTTATGCACACACATGGAGCGGTGTTTGAACGGACCTGACACGCCTGTATAGAGTTAGCCACCCCTGTTACCACCTCAAACGCTGACTTCCTGTCAATCACTTCGCGATGGGATCCTCTATGTGAGCTTGATTTTGTTTATTTTGTGCGCAGTGCAGCTTACACGCATGCACAGTGAAAAGCATTGAGCCACTTGGTGCAACAGCAGCTCTGTGTCCGCATCTGAATCAGGCCCCCTGAGTGGTAAGGAGAAGGACTATGTCACCTTTATTATATACTAGGTGATTCATCGCGCCCTACGGGCGCTCTTCACACCGTCGTTAGGGGCTACGCCCCGTTAACCTCTGCACGCCTTTGAACATACGCAGGGCGGTAGATAACAGAATCAGAAACTCAGGGCAGTATAGAGGGCATACAGAAATGGGTTCCGGTTGAGATAAGATAGAGAGGCGTAGGGGGAGAGAAAGGGAATGTACAGAAACGCTGTGCCATCGGTAAAGGATAGGGAGAGGCAGGGTGGTAGGGAGAGGATAAAGAGAGGGAAGGTGTTAGACAGAAAATACCGTTGCAAGGGGCTACGATCCATTATCCCCTGCACGGGCTTCAGCTGTGCTATAATTGTTATTATATGGAGTATTACCTGGTTTTTTTTTTATGGCAGTGGGTAAATATTGTAAGGGGGGAGGGCGTGCGATTGTCAAGGGGGCGTAGGCCTTTGTGAGGGCGTGCAGAGTGGCCGCACGGCACAATGAATAACATGGTGTAGAGTGTAGTATATATTGCTAGTGTCTGCATTATGAAGTACCAGATGAGTAACAGCAATGCACTGTAGATAAGATACAAAGGTGCTGTGGCCACAGGTAGCAGAGCCGCTTATACACACAATGGCCACAGGTAGCAGAGCCGCTTATACACTCAATACCCACAGGTAGCAGAACCGCTTATACACACAATGGCCACAGGTAGCAGAGCCGCTTATACACACAGTGGCCACAGGTAGCAGAGCCGCTTATACACACAATACCCACAGGGGGCAGAGGCGCTTATACACACAGTGCCCACAGATAGCAGAGCCGCTTATACACACAATACTCACAGGTAGCAGAACCGCTTATACACACAATACCCACAGGTAGCAGAACCGCTTATACACACAATACCCACAGGGGGCAGAGGCGCTTATACACACAGTGCCCACAGATAGCAGAGCCGCTTATACACACAATACCCACAGGTAGCAGAACCGCTTATACACACAATACCCACAGGTAGCAGAACCGCTTATACACACAATACCCACAGGGGGCAGAGGCGCTTATACACACAGTGCCCACAGGTAGCAGAGCCGCTTATACACACAATACCCACAGGGGGCAGAGGCGCTTATACACACAGTGCCCACAGGTAGCAGAGGGGCTTATACACACAGTGCCGACAGGTAGCAGAGGCGCTTATACACACAATACCCACAGGTAGCAGAGCCACTCATGCACACAATGGCCACAGGTAGCAGAGCCGCTTATACACACAATACCCACAGGTAGCAGAGGTGCTTATATACACAGTGGCCACAGGTAGCAGAGCCGCTTATACACACAATGCCCACAGGTAGCAGAGTTGCTTATACACACAATACCCACAGGTAGCAGAACCGCTTATACACACAATACCCACAGGTAGCAGAGCCACTTATACACACATTACCCACAGGTAGCAGAACCGCTTATACACACAATACCCACAGGGGCAGAGGCGCTTATACACACAGTGACCACAGGTAGCAGAGGGGCTTATACACACAATGGGCACAGGTAGCAGAGCCACATGTACACACATTACCCACAGGTAGCAGAACCGCTTATACACACAATACCCACAGGGGGCAGAGACGCTTATACACACAGTGCCCACAGCTAGCTGAGCCGCTTATACACACAATACCCACAGGTAGCAGAGCCACTTATACACACATTACCCACAGGTAGCAGAGGTGCTTATACACACAATACCCACAGGGGCAGAGGCGCTTATACACACAGTGACCACAGGTAGCAGAGGGGCTTATACACACAATGGGCACAGGTAGCAGAGCCACGTGTACACACAATACCCACAGGTAGCAGAGCGGCTTATACACACAATACCCACAGGTAGCAAAGCCGCTTATACACACAGTGACCACAGGTAGCAGAGCCGCTTATACACACAGTGTGCACAGGTAGCAGCGCCACTTATACACAATGGGCACAGGTAGCAGTGTTGCTTATACACATAATGGCCACAGTATTAGTGTTTCTAATTAATCCAATGTCCATTGGTAGCAACTATACTCACAAAAGTTTGGGGGGTTTGGAAAGGGGGTGGGTTCAGTGAGGTTCCTATCTGTGGGAATCACTTGTAGCGGCTGTGGATGGTGATTCGAGGTGCTACGTGTGGTGGAGGGTTGGGTGTGGGAGGGGGTCCAGAGGTGTTGTGGGTGGCGGAGGGGTGGGTGCAGGGGCATGGATGGCGTAAAGGGTGCAGAGGTCCTGTGGGTGGGGGAGGGGGAGGTGTAGAGGGGGCGCGGATAGGGAGTGTAGTTGCTGTTGGTGGGGGAGGGGTGGGGGAGGGGGACTGTGGATGAAGGAGGGGGTATGGAGGTGATGTGTGTGTGGGAGGGGCGATGTAGGGGTGTGCGTTTGGAGGTGCAGGGGGGGTGAGCTTAGGTGATGGGTTTCAGAAGTGCTGTGGGTGGGGGAGGTGTGGGATGGCACGGATGGGGGATGTAGATGTTGTGGATGGGGGAGGGGTGGATGCGGGGGAGCTGTGGATGGGGGAGGGAGTCCGGAGGTGGTTCGGGTGGTGGTCCAGAGGTGTTGCGGGTGGGGGAGGGCCAGGTGTGGGAGGTCCGCAGATGTGTAGGGTGCCTGTAGATAATGCGGGCGGGTAGGTGCTGTGGTTGTCGGAGTGGCAGGGGTGTTGCGGGTGGGGTACGTGATCTGGATGGGGTAGGTGATGTGGATGTGCGGCAGCTATGGGAGGAGCGGGTGCGGGGATGGCAGGGATGGGGGAGGGGGTCCGTGGGCGCTGTGGATGAGTGAGTGGTGGGTGTGGGGTTACGGCGGTTGTAGTGGGCCAGGTGTGCTGCTGCAGTGGGTGGGGGAGGGTGCCGGTGCAGGGATACCGCAGTTGGGGTAGGGCGGTTGGTGCAGCTGCGGCGGGTAGGGGAGGGGCAGGGGAGGGTGTGTGGCAGTGGGGAAGGGGCGGGTGTGAAAATGCTGCGGGTGGGTTGGGGGGGGCGGGAGGGGGTGTGGATGGGGTCTGTAGATGCTGGTGGTGGAGGGGCAGGTGCAGGAGGCTGTGGATGAAGGAGGGGGTCTGGAGGTGCTGTGTGTGGGGGAGGGGCGATGTAGAGGGAGTTGGGGTTGCAGAGGGGGAGGTTGGGTGATGGTTTGTAGAAGTGCTGGGGGTGGGGGAGGTGTCTGTAGATGATGGGGGTGGGGGAGGTGCTGTGGGTGGGGGACAGGTGCGGAGGGGGGGCAGGGGCTGGAGCAGTGGTGGTGCAGTTGGGTGGTGGGAGGCAGCTGCTGGGGTTCCGAGGGTTGGGGAGGTGGTGCGGGTGGGGGAGGGGTGGGTGCAGGAGGGGTGGGTGTAGGATGGGGCAGTTGCGGTGGTGGTGCGGGTTGGGTGAAGGGTGCAGCAGTGGGGAGAGGTGGGTATGGGGGAGGGGCAGGGTTGCAGCGGGTGGGGGAGGGGCGGGGGGTGCTGCAGGTGTGGGAGCTACGGGTGGGGACGTGAGTGCCGCGGGTGGGAGCGGATGTGGGGGATGCGTTGGGTGCCGCAGGGGGGGCCAGCGGGTGTTGGTGCTGTGGGTGGGGGAGGGGGCAGAGTGCCATGGGTGGTGCGGGTGTTGGTGCTGCGGGTGGGGGAGGGGGTGGAGTGCCACGGGTGGTGGGTGGATGCGGTGGGTGTCGCGGGTGTTGGTGCTGCGGGTGGGAGTGCCGCGGGTGGGGGGCGAATGTGGTTGGTTTGCCTCGGGTGTTGGTGCTACCGGTGGGGGAGGGGGCCGGAGTTCCGCGGGTGGGTGGCGCGGGTGTTTGTGCTCTGGGTGGGGGAGGGGGCGGGAGTGCCGCGGGTGGTGGGTGGATGCGGCGGGTGTTTGTGCTACGGGTGGGGGCGGGAGCAGTGGTGCCACAACGTGGGTGCGGGCCGCACCCGGGTGTTACCCTCTGAGGGGTGACACCAAAGTGCCGGCTCCTGTCACAGTGCAGAAGGCAGCACTGCAGATTCAGCAGTGTCCGGGTGAAGGCCGTATGCCCCGACCCACAATGTGCCGAAAACGGGGGGTCAGGACGCGAAGCCACGCCCCCTTCCGTGAAGCCACGCCCCCTTTTACCCGCGACCGCGGGTAAGTGACGGGTGGATGCCGCGGGTGGGAGGCAGATGCGGGTGGTTGCCGCGGGTGGGAGTGGGGTCGAGTTGTGCCGAAAACGGGGGTAGGGACGCGAAGTCACGCCCCCTTCCGCGAAGCCACGCCCCATTTTCACCTGCGACCGCGGGTAAGTGACGGGTGGATGCCGCTGCTGGGAGAGGGAGCGAGAGCAGCTGCCAGTGCTCAGCATGTCCCCCTGAACTCTGCAGCAGCCGCTAGTCTGTGAGGCGGGTAGTGTGAGTTCCGCTCACAGTCAGCGGCTGCGGTGTCACCAGAGAGAGTGTACGGGGAGAAGGGAGACCGGGGACTGGGCGGAGATGGGGAGGGGACTGGGCGGAGGGAGGGAGGGGACTGTTCCTGGCCAGATCTGTGCCTGTGACTCCGCCCAGCGTTACGGGCACAGAGTCACAGACTTGGGCAAATATATAGGAGATAAAGATAGGGAAACAGTCACTTGTTACAGCTCGAATTCACATCATTTATACCATTCTGTACCATTTCATAATTTTTATTCTATGGGGGAGATGTATTAAGCCCTGCAGAGTGATAAAGTGGAGAGAGGTAAAGTACCAGCCAATCAGCTCCTAACTGCCATGTTACAGTCTGTGTTTGAAAAATGACAACTAGGAGCTGATTGGTTGTCAGTTTATCTCTCTCCACTTTATCACTCTCCCAGGCTTTGTACACATGCCCCCAGTTCATTGATATACTGTAAATGTCATCCATTTCACTATATCCCCCGATCTGTATTGTTCTTCCCCAGATCTGTATGTTCTGTATCATGCTCTCCCCACCCTTCCTGTTTTTCTGTATTACAGTATGTTCTACATCTCGCAACCCCCAAAAGTGTGTCATTCCTCTATATCTCCTATAGAGTACGCCACAATTTTTATGTTTTTGTATTGTGCCCCCACACCATCTGTATGTGCTATACTACCAAGTTGCCCCCTTCTGCATGTTTTGTATCGTCTGCTGTCCCCCACCATAGATCCTATGTTTTGTACTGTGCTCTCAATACCCCCCACCACACACACAATTACACAAGTATGGTAACTTGCTATTCTCCAGTCACTAATTCCTCTGCGACCCCTCCCGTCGTCTTCAACTGACACTTTGCAGATCTCTTTGCCGGTCACCCGACACTCTGCAAATCTCTTTGCCAGAACTTTGCCAAATGATGATCTAAATAACCAGAATTTCCTGGTCAGACATACTATGTTTTATAATTATACTACTACATTTTGTTACGTACTTTCATTTTAATTCATTTGCAATTTATCTATTTTATTGACTTTTTATCCAAAACCCAAGATCCTTTCTCATAGAGACCCAAGTTATCTGCTCCAGGTTTTATCTTCCCTAGTGCTAGGATCATGTTAGTATCATACACTGGGCCTAATTCAGACCTGATCGCAGCAGCAAATTTGTTTTCTAATGGACAAAACCATGTGCACTGCAGGTGGGGCAGATGTAACATGTGCAGAGAGAGTATGGTAACTTACCTCCTGCATGTTATACTACAGTCATTGCTACCTCTGCGACCCATCCCGTCGTCTTCAACTGACACTTTGCAGATCTCTTTGCCGGTCACCCGACACTCTGCAAATCTCTTTGCCAGATGATCTAAAAAACACAAAAGACTATCATTAAGCATACTACTAGTTTAAGTACAATAAAATGTCCATGAGTCAACCAGTTTCCCAATTTTCCTTAAACCAAACAAGATACTTTCAAAGTTATCAATATCCCATTTATCTATTTTATTAACTTTTTCCTCCCAAAGCCACGATCCTGCCTCATAGAGACCCAGGTTATCTGCATCCCCTGTTTGTGTGCTTATCCTCCATACTGCCCTCTTTATTCCTGTAACGCTACATTTTTATTCCTAAATATGTAATTCCTTCCTGCGTTTCTCTTATTTATGTGTCTTTGTACCTGTATTCCCTGTTCTGTCTATCTTGTCTTGCCTTTCAGCGGACTATACTGCACTGTGTCTTCCTTCCCCCCTCCATTATACCCTGCTATGTAGGACTCACCTCCTCCTACCTGTCTTCCTGCATGGAAACTGGAAACGTCAGCAGCTGTGGATAGAATGTTACAGGAAGAAGCATTGTGATGTCACGGGCTAGTGATGTCACAAGCTCGGTGTGATGTCACAGTAACCAGCAGCAAAGCTACAGAGTTACAGCCATCTTACATATGCATTTTCTACATCAATTACAACTGGATATACATGAGTTTCTAGTTTTAAAAAAATGAGACTAGTGTAGAAAATGAAGTATAAGGCAATGTTGTACAGAGTGCCTCAATATATAGGTAAAGGGAAAACATAAGTGACAGGAATTTCTAGACTAAATCACCGCTTATATTTTATAAGGAAATAAAGCTCTTTATCTAAGAGGATGAATTAATCATTTTCCGTTATGTGCGTGTGTGTGTGTATATATATATATATATATATATATATATATATATATATATATACGGGAAGTCCCACACTCTCACCAAACACAGGTAACGGCTGGGGTGCCAAATCAAAGTCTGATCCAATCAATGGGTCAAACTCATAGTACAGTACAGTGTTTCTCCACATATCAGTGGAGAAAGATAGCACTCTCCAGACTTGTTATAGTATACGTGATAAAGTCATTTATTCAAAAACACTTGGTTCCATGTAATCTTCATGTCACAAACAAGTTATATACAAAAAGGGCTCACCAACGTTTCGGTCCTGTTTCAGATCCTGGTTCCTGTCTTGATGCTGACACTGATGCTTCTGATTTCCTGACTTTGTATTGATTGACTAGCAAATACCTTGAGAAAGGTCCAAAAACAGGACCGAAACGTTGGTGAGCCCTTTTTGTATATAACTTGTTTGTGACATGAAGATTACATGGAACCAAGTGTTTTTGAATAAATGACTTTATCACGTATACTATAACAAGTCTGGAGAGTGCTATCTTTCTCCACTGATATGTGGAGAAACACTGTATTATATATATATATATATATATATATATATAAAGAGAGAGAGAGAGAGAGAGATAGCTATACTAACTATACTATCCCATGAAACCAGAAAACTCACAAATTATACAGTTTCTGTGGCTGGCTGACCTCAAGTCTGCATTTCATCTGGTTTAATCAGCCACAGAACCTGTGTAACCCATGACCGTATAAAGAGAAGAAATAAGAGTTGTCTTTTTTGTGGCGCACTGGAAATGTATTATTCAATACCAGCGTACTGTATATAAAACTGTAAGGCGGGCCCGCAAGGTGACATTCACAGGGAATAGGTAATGACATCCACTCAACTTGTTCACACCCGCTGGACGTGTTGGAAAGAGGTTGAGTGGACAGTGAGCGTGGCTGTGCCCTGTGGCACCACGTGGCACCATTGTACCGACAGCCGGATTGCTGAGAACGGAACATGGATGGTACATAACTTTTTTGTTTTCATTTCATCTCATGACACTCCACAGACAGACAGTGGGGGCCAGAAGACTGCTGCTTGAAGTCAACTGTGGCGGACTGCTCCTCCAGCTCCCATTAGGTGCCCCAGCCCACAACAGCAGGTCCAGAATATGGAAGATCAGGCGGTGCAACAGAAAGTACAGTATAATGACATTGCTTCATGCATATGTGCAACGCAGCATATTAACAGGACCAGGTGACTGGGTGACAGGGGTAACTGGGGGAGGGAGGGCTGTTTTGATAATATGCATTTTTTGCCAACGTACACTGCTTTGGATGAGCTGAGGCACAGTTTCTAAATCAACTGGTGCGGTAGATACTAGAGTGGGTGGAGACGACAACTTCGGAACAAGGGGGGAGGCGACAACGAGGGAACAAAGGGGGGGCTAGGTAGCAGTAGAGGGAGGGACGACTAGGGAACAGAAGAGTGGTGGACTACTAGGGAACAGAAAGGGAGAAGGGGGGGAGGTTGCTACAGAACTGTCACAAAACTTAAATGAGACTCTCCAGACCCCAACCCAGTGATCCTAATCGTCCCTCCTGCCCAGGACAGAGCAGCCTGCACACAACTTCTGCAGCTGTGAACCCTGACCCACGACGATCCCTGGCCTTACCACCAATGTGCTTAAGTGGAAAAAGAGCATCGCAACTGCCATTGCTTCCGCCGCTACAGAGCGATGCTGCTGGTCCGCGCTCTCTACCCTCCCCTTCCTATCTATCCCCTTTTTCTCCAGGATTGCAGTGCAGTAGCCATATGTGGCGCTCTAGTCAGCGTAATGGGCGTAGTCAGCATAACACCTCATCCTCCACCTTCCTGCAACCATCGGCAGCTGCTACCCCAAACTCATCCCTGTATCACCGCCGCTAGGCTGTCACTGGGGAGCACAGCACTACGCCACGTATCGAAAATAGAGATCCGATCTGTGGCGGGCGGCAGGTACCCCCCCCCCCCCCAAGTCCTCCCCTTAATTCGGCTCTGGCGGGCGGCTAGCTGCAGTGAGAGTTTGTGACAGCTTCGCCCTCCTCGGCCCCGCGCTCAACGCAACAGCATAGTTGACGTATGTGTAGGGCCGGGCCTGAGGATAACTGAGCCAACTTCATTGGGGGAGTGCTCCACAACCACCTGTTAAGCCACCTGAAACCTCAGAAGAGCAATGCCTCACAGTCTAGCTGCACTTCCTCAGCAAAGTATTGTGAGATTAGAAGAACACATAAAGGAACATCACACAACATACGCTGAACAAGCAGTAATCACAACCATGAGTGAGAAAAAATAAACAGGAGAGGGCTGGTGAAGACTTTTAACTTGTAAAGAGGAATTTACTTCCTCACCTAGCCTCAGAGTCAGATTAACAATAGGGCGGATGGAGCTCCAGCTCCAGGCCTCCACATAAAAATAGGCACATCATCATGGCATCATGATGATCACTAGCCACCAGCTGGCCATATGGTTGGTTATAAACCATATTAAAATTGCATTTCTATTTTTCTTACAAATGTATGCATTTTTTTTTATATTTTTACACATTTAGGGGTATATTCAATTGAAGTAAAATCCATTCTGACATTCATTTGTCGGAATAGATCCGACCTGGGATATTCGATGTCATCTCAATTCGACTTTTAAAAAAGTCGAATTGAGATGCGTGAGCTGAGACAGGGGAGAGCCGCGTCAGACGGCGGAGAGCAGCACTGCAGCAGCGGCTATATAGCTGCTGCTGTAGCGCTGCTCTCCCCCGTCTGCCCGCGGCTCTACCCCGTCTCCCCTCTCCCCGTACTCGCATCACTGCCGCCGCTCACGGCAGCGTCCACCCGGCTCCAGCAAGCGAGGTCTCGCTTGCTGGAGACAGGTGGACGCTGCTGTGAGCGGCGGCTGTGACATCCAAAGGCGCTGCTCTCCATCTGCCTGCGGCTCTCCCGGTCTCAGGTCACTCATCTCACTTTGACTTTTTTTAAGTTCAAATTGAGATGGTCGAAAAAAACCTTACGGTTTTGGCCCCGTTTTCAACACAAGCACGTGGAACGGCAGCTATTCTGCCGATCCACGTGCTTTTTGACAAGTCAAATTCCTCGACTTGTTGAATAATTTAGGGTTATATTGAATAGGTCGGAAACCCCTCCGACCTAAAAAAGTAGAAAACTGACGTCTTTTCGACAAACGGCAGCTTTCGACTTCATTTGAATATACCCCTTAGAGAGACATAGGAGCTGATAGTGTAGGGGATGTACACGCTCACATGGCTCTGGCCACACCCACACAGAACTGATCACACCTCCCCTGTATCACACAATAGGCCCTTGAATATTTTTAGCTCCAGGCCCATGTGGCCCTTAATCTGGCCCTGCCTAGCCTGTTTAAAATAAGAGTAAACTACCCCCCCCCCCCCCCGCCGTTGATCAAATCAGCTCTCCATAACGCCATCAAAATACAGTATATATTCCACAGAATGCCATACTTAAGCCACAAACCTGCCTTCAGACTAATTCAGCCCTAAGGAGCTCATTCAGTCCTGATTCAGTCGCAATTAACCAATGTTTTTGGAACTGCACATATGCCGGGCCACAGTGCACATGTGCTGAAATGGCACATTCATGTAATTCTGTTATAACACACTCCAGCAATGACAGGTGAATGGGAGATACCAACCACAACAGAAAAGGGTGAGTACCTCTATATATTGTAATGAAGGATTAATGTTAATGTAGCACCCTGGGAAGTGACCCTATAATGAGGGGTAAGGTACTGCAAGTTAGCAGTATAGCTGGAGTGGGGTCCTGAGGAACAGTGCCCTGGATAGCTGTGTCTATGTATGAGAGAGCCCAGCAGTGACAGTATACCTGGGAAATGTCCCTGAAAGTGACTCAATTTTGTCAGTGAAGGTCACCCAGCTGAGAACTCTGCATTCAGCTACTATGTGGCCCAGAGCTGAGAGAGGCCACCTTCCCTGTCACAGTTACATGTGTTATATATAGGGGTGTAGCTACCAAAGGTACTGTGACTGCCTACCAGTGCAATGCCTCACCTACTGGTGTGATCTCCACCTCCTGTGACATGATCCTCCTGCTGGTGCTATGACGACCTACCAGTGCAATGCCTCACCTACTGGTGTGATCTCCACCTCCTGTGACAAGATCCTCCTGCTGGTGCTGTGACTGCTTACCAGTGCAATGCCTCACCTTCTGGTGTGATCTCCACCTCCTGTGACACGATCCTCCTGCTGGTGCTGTGACTGCCTACCAGTGCAATGCCTCACCTACTGGTGTGATCTCCACCTCCTGTGACAAGATCCTCCTGCTGGTGCTGTGACTGCTTACCAGTGCAATGCCTCACCTTCTGGTGTGATCTCCACCTCCTGTGACAAGATCCTCCTGCTGGTGCTATGACGACCTACCAGTGCAATGCCTCACCTACTGGTGTGATCTCCACCTCCTGTGACACGATCCTCCTGCTGGTGCTGTGACTGCCTACCAGTGCAATGCCTCACCTACTGGTGTGATCGCCACCTCCTGTGACATGAGCCTCCTGCTAGTGCTGTGACGGCCTACCAGTACAATGCCTCAGCTACTGGTGTGATCTCCACCTCCTGTGACATGATTCTCCTGCAGGTGATGTGACTGCCTACCAGTGCAATGCCTCACCCACCGGTGTGATCTCCACCTCCTGTGACATGAGCCTCCTGCTGGTGCTGTGACTGCCTACCAGTGCAATGTCTCACCCACCGGTGTGATCTCCACCGCCTACCATGCTGCATTAGCCTTGCTTACTACTGCTGTGGGTAATGCTAACAGTTTGCTTAAGCCCAATTTGTGTTGGGACCCGCTTATAGCTGACTTACTCCAACCTACATGAGGCCACTTTTCATACATTTCCAGGGCCACTTTACGTTCCCAATCCACCCCTGTCTGGCATGGAAGAAATGTGAATGATAAATCAATGTAAATGTACCAGGAGGTATTGACAAGCCTTTATAACAGTATCTTATACTGTGAATTTCTTACCCTGTTTCCAAGACAATTAATTCATTTAACTTGTTAATTAAGTGAAAGGAAGACATGATATTTTCCGGGAGATGTATCAAGCCGTGGAGAGAGATAAAGTTGAGTATTTGCTCAAATCAAATGATGCTTCTAACTACAGGTATCATTTCATGTACTGTGCTAGATAAGTGACAGAAGATGATTGGGTGGTTTGGACATCTGCACTTTATCTCTCCCCAAGGCTTGATACATCTCCCCAAGAGTGCTGTACATAAAATATATGTCTGGCTGCTATACAGCAGGCCAGGAGCACCAGCAGGACAGTAGAGTAACAGTCATATCAGTAATAATTTGCGGACCCTGTGAAATTAGCATTCACTAAAGACGGGAGACTCAGTCAATGAATACATAAAACATTTTTTAGTTTATGTTAAAATATAAAAAGTTTATTAGGTGGAATATTTAATAAATAATATTTGTGAGACATCTCCAGAAACAGTCAGTTCTGGGGGCTGCCCACAAATATTAACCAGCCCCTGAATGTATGTATTGGGGACTGCAATGGATATTTGAGATATCTATTGCGTTCCTCCTATTTTGAACACAAAAGCAGCCACCAAAAGTTTCTACGGCAGATGGTAAACTGTGAAACTCACCAAGCTTCACCAAGCTCCAGAATGCAAAGCATTTCTGAGCTTGGCCCAGCAGCTAATGCCATTTCTAAATGGCTTTTGTAGCCTGTGGGCTACATTATGCAATAATTCCCAGGAGAAGGATCATTGGTCTCTCTCTGCATTACTGTCTGCTCTCACATACGCAGTCTGACGATTGCACATGTGAACTAGCGCAGCCGGGGTCTAAACCCAGAAGTAAAGTGATCGCATTAGCAATTATTTTACTTCTTATACATTGCAGGGACGGGCATGAGATTGGTACTCATTATGGCATAAAAGCGACACCTCTGGACTCACAAAGAGTCATCCTTCAGCACTCAGGAGAGGAAAACCCCCTTGGGGGGAAACCTCTGGGGAACCATGGCCTCAGGATCGCCCTTCCCTCTGGGCATTAAGAGGTGTACTAATAGAGGGATCAGTATGCTATTCCAGCGCATGGGATCCCAGTGGTTCTCATACTGAGTGTTGGGATCCCAGTACAGAAAAGACCGACAGGGGTGAGTAAGGGGTGTTCTTCCCTCTCCCCACCCCCCTTACCCTGCCTGTCTGCAGTCTAACCCTAACCTCCCCCCTTTGTGCCTAACCCTCCCACGGAGGTGCCTAATCCTAACCTCTGTCCCTGCTGCCTAAACCTAACCCTCCCTTCCCCCGCAGCCTAACCACTCCCAGGGGTGCCTAACCCACCCCACCCGCAGCCTAACCCTATCCTCCCCCCACCCACAGCCTAATCCTTACCCCCCACTTGATGCCTAAACCTAACTGCCCAACTGATGCCTAAACCTAACCCTCCCTTCCCCGCAGCCTAATCACCCCTGGGGGTGCATAACCCTAAGCAACCCTACCCGCTGCCTAACCCTAACCTCCCCCCACCAACAGCCTAAACCAAACACCCTGCCGGACGCCAAAACCATATCTCTCCACCTGATGCCTAAACCTAACCCTATCCTCCCCCGCAGAATAACCACACCCGGGGGTCCCTAACCCACCCTACCCATAGCCTAACCCCACCTGCAGCCTAACCCCACCTGCAGCCTAACCCTAACCCCTCTGCCTGATGCCTAACCCTCTTCCTCTCCCCACCCCCTAATCCTGCCTGTCTGCAGTCTAACCCTAACCTCCCCCTTTGTGCCTAACCCTCCCGTGAAGGTATCTAATCCTAACCTCCGTCCCTGCTGCCTAAACCTAACCCTCCCTCCCTTGCAGTCTAACCACTCCTGGTGGTGCCTAACCCTAACCCACCCTACCCGCAGCCTAACGCTAACCTCCCCCCACATGCAGCCTAAACCTAACCCAGGACCTGACGCCTAAACCTAACCCCCCGCCTGATGCCTAAACCTAACCCTCCCTCCCCCGCAGCCTAACTACCTCCAGGGGTGCCTAACCCTAACCCACCCTACCTGCAGCCTAACCCTAACCTCCCCCTATACACAGCCTAAACTTAACCCCCCGCCTGATGCCTAAACCTAATCCCCCCACCTAAACCTAACCCTCCCTCCCCCACTGCCTAACCACCCTCAGGGGTGCCTATCCCTAAGCTCCCCCCACCCGCAGCCTAAACTTAACCCCCTGCCTAACACCTAAACCTAACCCTCCCGCCTGATGCCTAAACCTAGCCCTCCCTCCCACACAGCCTAACATTCCCCGTGGGTGCCTAACACACCCTATCTGCAGCCTAACCCTAACCACCCCCCACCTGCAGCCTAACCCTAACCCACTGCCTGATGCCTAAACCTAACCCTCCCTCCCCTGCAGCCTAACCCCACCCCCTCCCCCGTGCCTGGTGCCTAAACCTATCCCCCTTGCCCAGCCCTAAACCTATGACCGTGGGGATACGGGTGTCGGTATCCTTGCCCATTCGGAGTTCCAACGTCGGGATTCTGAAGTGTCGGGATCCCAGTGTCAGTATTCTGACTGCCGTAAACCCAACAGTCGGCATCTTTACCGCATCTCCTAATAGGAAATGCATATGTCCCAACATTTGGAGCATGTGTCCGCAGCTCTCCTCTCAGGGCAGCTATTCAGGGATCACCCACTGCGTGTAGACGAAGAGGAAGAGATGAAAAATAATTGTTAGTGGATGGACAAGCAGAGAGACAAACTGCAAACAGTGGTGTGGTAGTGTAGAGAGAAACATCTCTCTATGTAAATATGTTACTCTAACTACTGAGGACATGGAAAATACCTAAAATAAGGACAATTATCCCAAAGGACCCGTTGTTTTTATACAATACACACATTGGGCGGATAAGTTCTCTCTTATAGTAATTAGTGGGTACCTTCAGAAAAGAAATTTGACCAGTAAATAATAAAAGCTATAAATTGCTAACATTTAGGGGTCAATCCAATTAGGTACGAGTTACCATTGCTGCGACGTTTCAACAGCATCCAAACTCACACCCTTTGTGGCCAGATTCAGCCTATGGGGCTACCGGAAAGTGCGGCTGTTGTAAGACAAACTCGCACCTAATTAAACTGACCCCTTAGTTGTTAAATGTGATAAAATAGTAAAATATAATGGTGTAATTGTGGGCCTGATTCAGTTGTGGTTGTTGAAGCGATCGCTGCTGCAATCTTGCCGTTCACAATTGCATCGTGAGTCTGAGCAGTCGTAGGCTGAGCAAGTCTCCTAGACACAGGGAGCTCTCCAGCAGCCCACAGGTCGCAATGGGTAATTTATGCACACACATGGAGCGGTGTTTGAACGGACCTGACACACCTGTATAGAGTTAGCCACCCCCGTTACCACCTCAAACGCTGACTTCCTGTCAATCACTTCGCGATGGGATCCTCTATGTGAGCTTGATTTTATTTTGTGCGCAGTGCAGCTTACACGCATGCACAGTGAAAAGCATTGAGCCACTTGGTGCAACAGCAGCTCTGTGTCCGCATCTGAATCAGGCCCCCTGAGTGGTAAGGAGAAGGACTCTAGGGAAAGGACTATGTCACCTTTATTATATATAAAGATAGGGAAACAGTCACTTGTTACAGCTCGAATTCACATCATTTATACCATTCTGTACCATTTCATCATTTTTATTCTATGGGGGAGATGTGTTAAGCCCTGCAGAGTGATAAAGTGGAGAGAGGTAAAGTACCAGCCAATCAGCTCCTAACTGCCATGTTACAGTCTGTGTTTGAAAAATGACAACTAGGAGCTGATTGGTTGTTAGTTTATCTCTCTCCACTTTATCACTCTCCCAGGCTTTGTACACCTGCCCCCAGGTCATTGATATACTGTAAATGTCATCCATTTCACTATTTTCCCTGATCTGTATTGTTCTTCCCCCGATCTGTATGTTCTGTATCATGCTCTCCCCACCCTTCCTGTTTTTCTGTATTACAGTATGTTCTACATCTCGCAACCCCCAAAAGTGTGTCATTCCTCTATATCTCCTATAGAGTACGCCACAATTTTTATGTTTTTGTATTGTGCCCCCGCACCATCTGTATGTGCTATACCAAGTTGCCCCCTTCTGCATGTTTTGTATTGTCTGCTCTCCCCCAACATAGACCCTATGTTTTGTACTGTGCTCTCAATACCCCCCACCACACACACAATTACACAAGTATGGTAACTTACCTCCTGCATGCTATTCTCCAGTCACTAATTCCTCTGCGACCCCTCCCGTCGTCTTCAACTGACACTTTGCAGATCTCTTTGCCGGTCACCCGACACTCTGCAAATCTCTTTGCCAGAACTTTGCCAAATGATGATCTAAATAACCAGAATTTCCTGGTCAGACATACAATGTCTATAATTATACTACTACATTTTCTTACGTACTTTCATTTTAATTAATTTGCAATTTATCTATTTTATTGAATTTTTATCCAAAACCCAAGATCCCTTCTCATAGAGACCCAAGTTATCTGCTCCAGGTTTTATCTTCCCTAGTGCTAGGATCATGTTAGTATCATACACTGGGCCTAATTCAGACCTGATCGCAGCAGCAAATTTGTTCTCTAATGGACAAAACCATGTGCACTGCAGGTGGGGCAAATGTAACATGTGCAGAGAGAGTATGGTAACTTACCTCCTGCATGTTATACTACAGTCATTGCTACCTCTGCGACCCATCCCGTCGTCTTCAACTGACACTTTGCAGATCTCTTTGCCGGTCACCCGACACTCTGCAAATCTCTATGCCAGATGATCTAAAAAACACAAAAGACTATCATTAAGCATAGTACTAGTTTAAGTACAATAAAATGTCCATGAGTCAACCAGTTTCCCAATTTTCCTTAAACCAAACAAGATACTTTCAAAGTTATCAATATCCCATTTATCTATTTTATTAACTTTTTCCTCCCAAAGCCACAATCCTGCCTCATAGAGACCCAGGTTATCTGCATGCTCTGTATGTGTGCTTATCCTCCATACTGCCCTCTTTATTCCTGTAACGCTACATTTTTATTCCTAAATATGTAATTCCTTCCTGCGTTTCTCCTATTTATGTGTCTTTGTACCTGTATTCCCTGTTCTGTCTATCTTGTCTTGCCTTTCAGCGGACTATACTGCACTCTGTCTTACTTCCCCCCTCCTTTATACCCTGCTATGTAGGACTCACCTCCTCCTACCTGTCTTCCTGCATGGAAACTGGAAACGTCAGCAGCTGTAGATAGAATGTTACAGGAAGAAGCATTGTGATGTCACGGGCTAGTGATGTCACAAGCTCGGTGTGATGTCACAGTAACCAGCAGCAAAGCTACAGAGTTACAGCCATCTTACATATGCATTTTCTACATCAATTACAACTGGATATACATGAGTTTCTAGTTTAAAAAAAATGAGACTAGTGTAGAAAATGAAGTATAAGGCAATGTTGTACAGAGTGCCTCAATATATAGGTAAAGGGAAAACATAAGTGACAGGAATTTCTAGACTAAATCACCGCTTATATTTTATAAGGAAATAAAGCTCTTTATCTAAGAGGATGAATTAATCATTTTCCGTTATATGTGTGTGTGTGTGTGTGTGTGTGTGTGTGTGTGTGTGTGTGTGTGTGTATATATATATATATATATATATAGAGAGAGAGAGAGAGAGAGAGAGATACGAGATATGAGATAGCTATACTAACTATACTATCCCATTAAACCAGAAAACTCACGAATGATACAGTTTCTGTGGCTGGCTGGCCTCAAGTCTGCATTTCACCTGGTTTAATCAGCCACAGAACCTGTGTAACCCATGACCGTATAAATAGAAGAAATAAGAGTTGTCTTTTTTGTGGCGCACTAGAAATGTATTATTCAATACCAGCGTACTGTATATAAAACTGTAAGGCGGGCCCGCAAGGTGACATTCACAGGGAATAGGTAATGACATCCACTCAACTTGTTCACACCCGCTGGACGTGTTGGAAAGAGGTTGAGTGGACAGTGAGCGTGGCTGTGCCCTGTGGCACCACGTGGCACCATTGTACCGACAGCCGGATTGCTGAGAACGGAACATGGAGGGTACATAACTTTTTTGTTTTCATTTCATCTCATGACACTCCACCCAAAGCTACTCTTCTGGTTATCCTATCAACTAGGACAACAATGAAGGTGACTCCATAACATTTCTTCCATTGTTATCCCATGTCACAGAAACATTGCATGTGTGCTACAGGTGACCATCCTAATAATCTCTCCTTCACGTCACAGTGATGTCATTGTTAGTGATACATTATTTGGATCAAGCATCAAAAGGAAATTTAGGTATAAGAGTCCGGCCGGCATATCACTTATTGCATGACGACCTTGTGCCTGCGCTGTACTGTATGTAGACGGAGCATTTGGTTTTGCTAATGACTTACATAGACTCCATAAGAGGGCATGCCGACATAGCATATTGTTGAATGTTAACATTTATGATCTTAAACTCCATCTATAAATGTTCTGTTGCGAGACTTCCAATATGCTCAGAATATTGCTACTGTGACAGATGATTTAGTATATACTAGCTGGAGTGCCCGGTGTTGCCTCGGATTTTAAGAATGTCTGTTTACAAAAAATAAGAATTTACTTACCGATAATTCTATTTCTCGGAGTCCGTAGTGGATGCTGGGGTTCCTGAAAGGACCATGGGGAATAGCGGCTCCGCAGGAGACAGGGCACAAAAAGTAAAGCTTTAGGATCAGGTGGTGTGCACTGGCTCCTCCCCCTATGACCCTCCTCCAAGCCAGTTAGGTACTGTGCCCGGACGAGCGTACACAATAAGGGAGGAATTATGAATCCCGGGTAAGACTCATACCAGCCACACCAATCACACCGTACAACTTGTGATCTAAACCCAGTTAACAGTATGATAACAGCGGAGCCTCTGAAAAGATGGCTCACAACAATAATAACCCGATTTTTGTAACTATGTACAAGTATTGCAGATAATCCGCACTTGGGATGGGCGCCCAGCATCCACTACGGACTCCGAGAAATAGAATTATCGGTAAGTAAATTCTTATTTTCTCTATCGTCCTAGTGGATGCTGGGGTTCCTGAAAGGACCATGGGGATTATACCAAAGCTCCCAAACGGGCGGGAGAGTGCGGATGACTCTGCAGCACCGAATGAGAGAACTCCAGGTCCTCTTTTGCCAGGATATCAAATTTGTAGAATTTTACAAACGTGTTCTCCCCTGACCACGTAGCTGCTCGGCAGAGTTGTAATGCCGAGACCTCTCGGGCAGCCGCCCAAGATGAGCCCACCTTCCTTGTGGAATGGGCCTTAACCGATTTAGACTGTGGCAGGCCTGCCTCAGAATGTGCAAGTTGAATTGTGTTACAAATCCAACGAGCAATCGCCTGCTTAGAAGCAGGCGCACCCAACTTGTTGGGTGCATACAGTATAAACAGCGAGTCAGATTTTCTGACTCCAGCTGTCCTGGAACATATTTTCAGGGCCCTGACAACTCCTAGCAACTTGGAGTCCTCCAAGTCCCTAGTAGGTGCAAGGCACCACAATAAGCTGGTTCAGGTGAAACACTGACACCACCTTAGGGAGAGAACTGGGGACGAGTCCGCAGCTCTGCCCTGTCCGAATGGACAAACAGATATGGGCTTTTTTTAAGAAAAAACCACCAATTTGACACTCGCCTGGTCCAGGCCAGGGCCAAGAGCATGGTCACTTTTTATGTGAGATGCTTCAAATCCAAATATTTGACTGGTTTTAAACCAATGTGATTTGAGGAATCCCAGAACTACGTTGAGATCCCACAGTGCCACTGGAGGCACAAAAAAGGGGTTTGTATATGCAATACTCCCTTGACAAACTTCTGGACTTCAGGAACTGAAGCCAATTCTTTCTGGAAGAAAATTTACAGGGCCGAATTTGAACCTTAATGGACCCCAATTTGAGGCCCATAGACACTCCTGTTTGCAGGAAATGCAGGAAACGACCGAGTTGAAATTTCTTTGTGGGGCCTTCCTGGCCTCACACCACGCAACATATTTTCGCCACACGTGGTGATAATGTTGTGCGGTCACCTCCTTTCTGGCTTTGACCAGGGTAGGAATGACCTCTTCCGGAATGCCTTTTTTCCCTTAGGATCCGGCTTTCCATCGCCATGCCGACAAACGCAGCTGCGGTAAGTCTTGGAACAGACATGGTACTTGCTGAAGCAAGTCCCTTCTTAGCGGCAGAGGCCATAAGACCTCTGTAAGCATCTCTTGAAGTTCCGGGTACCAAGTCCTTCTTGGCCAATCCGGAGCCATGAGTATAGTTCTTACTCCTCTACGTCTTATAATTCTCAGCACCTTAGGTATGAGAAGCAGAGGAGGGAACACATACACCGACTGGTACACCCACGGTGTTACCAGAACGTCCACATCTATTGCCTGAGGGTCTCTTGACCTGGCGCAATACCTGTCCCGTTTTTTGTTCAGACGGGACGCCATCATGTCCACCTTTGGTATTTCCCAACGGTTTACAATCATGTGGAAAAAAACTTCTCAATGAAGTTTCCACTCTCCCGGGTGGAGGTCGTGCTGAGGAAGTCTGCTTCCCAGTTTCCATTCCCGGGATGAAAAACTGCTGACAGTGTTATCACATGATTTTCCGCCCAGCGAAAAGTCCTTGCAGTTTCTGCCATTGCCCTCCTGCTTCTTGTGTCGCCCTGTCTGTTTACGTGGGCGACTGCCGTGATGTTTTTCCCACTGGATCAATACCGGCTGACCTTGAAGCAGAGGTCTTGCTAAGCTTAGAGCATTATAAATTTACCCTTAGCTCCAGTATATTTATGTGGAGAAAAGTCTCCATACTTGATCACACTCCCTGGAAATTTTTTCCTTGTGTGACTGCTCCCCAGCCTCTCAGGCTGGGCTCCGTGGTTACCAGCATCCAATCCTGAATGCCGAATCTGCTGCCCTCTAGAAGATGAGCACTCTATAACCACCACAGGAGAGACACCCTTGTCCTTGGATATTGGGTTATCCGCTGATGCATCTGAAGATGCGATCCGGACCATTTGTCCAGCAGATCCCACTGAAAAGTTCTTACGTGAAATCTGCCGAATGGAATTGCTTCGTAGGAAGCCACCATTTTTACCAGGACCCTTGTGCAATGATGCACTGTTTTTAGGAGGTTCCTGACTTGCTCGGATAACTCCCTGGCTTTCTCTTCCGGGAGAAACACCTTTTTCTGGACTGTGTCCAGAATCATCCCTAGGCACAGCAGACGTGTCGTCGGGATCAGCTGCGATTTTGGAATATTTAGAATCCACCCGTGCTGATTGTAGCAGTATCCGAGATAGTGCTACTCCGACCTCCAACTGTTCCCTGGACTATGCCCCTATCAGGAGATCGTCCAAGTAAGGGATAATTAAGACGCCTTTTCTTCGAAGAAGAATCATCAATTCGGCCATTACCTTGGTAAAGACCCCAGGGTGCCGTGGACAATCCAAACGGCAGCGTCTGAAACTGATAGTGACAGTTCTGCACCACGAACCTGAGGTACCCTTAGTGAGAAGGGCAAATTTGGGACATAGAGGTAAGCATCCCTGATGTCCCGGGACACTATATAGTCCCCTTATTCCTGGTTCGTTATCACTGCTCTGAGTGACTTCATCTTAATTTGAACCTTTGTAAGTGTTCAAAAACAAATTTTTAGAATAAGTCTCACCTAGCCTTCTGGCTTCAGTACCACAATATAGTGTGGAATAATACCCCTTTTCTGTAGTAGGAGGGGTAATTTAATTATCACCTGCTGGGAATACAGCTTGTGAATTTTTTCCCATACTACCTCCTTGTCGGAGGGAGACTTGGTAAAGCAGACTTCAGGAGCCTGCGAAGGGGAAACGTCTCGACATTCCCATCTGTACCCCCGGGATACTACTTGTAGGATCCAGGGGTCCTGTACGGTCTCAGCGCCATGCTGAGAACTTGTCAGACGCGGTGGAACGCTTCTGTTCCTGGGAATGGGCTGCCTGCTGCAGTCTTCTTCCCTTTCCTCTATCCCTGGGCAGATATGATCTTATAGGGACGAGAGGACTGAGGCCGAAAAGACGGTGTCTTTTTCTGCAGAGATGTGACTTAGGGTAAAAAACGGTGGATTTTCCAGCAGTTGCCGTGACCACCAGGTCCGATGGACCGACCCCAAACAAGTCCTCTTCCTGTATACGGCCATACTGTGCCGTTTGGAATCTGCATCACCTGACCACTGTCGTGTCCATAACATCTTCTGGCAGTTATGGACATCGCGTTTATTCATGATGCCAGAGTGCAAATATCCCTCTGTGCATCTCGCATATATAGAAATGCTCTATAGTCAATAAAATACTGTCCCTGTCAAGGGTATCAATATTTTTAGTCAGGGAATCCGACCAAGCCACCCTAGCTCTGCACATCCAGGCTGAGGCGATCGCTGGCCGCAGTATAACACCAGTATGTGTGTATATACTTTTTATTATATTTTCCAGCCTTGTCAGCTGGTCCTTGAGGACGGCCCTATCTATAGACGGTACCGCCACTTGTTTTGATAAGCGTGTGAGCGCCTTATCCACCTTAAAGGGTGTTTCCCAACGCGCCCTAACTTCTGGCGGGAAAGGGTATACCGCCCATAATTTTCTATCGGGGGGAACCCACGCATCATCACACACTTTATTTAATTTATCTGATTCAGGAAAAACTATGGTAGTTTTTTCACATCCCACATAATACCCTCTTTTGTGGTACTTGTAGTATCAGAAATACGTAACACCTCCTTCATTGCCTTTAACGTGTGGCCCTAATAAGGAATACGTTTGTTTATTCACCGTCGACACTGGATTCAGTGTCCCTGTCTGTGTCTGTGTCGACCGACTAAAGTAAACGGGCGTTTTAAAACCCTTGACGGTGTTTTTGAGACGTCTGGACCGTACTAATTGTTTGTCGGCCGTCTCATGTCGTCAACCGACCTTGCAGCGTGTTGACATTATCACGTAATTTCCTAAATAAGCCATCCATTCCGGTGTCGACTCCCTAGAGAGTGACATCACCATTACAGGCAATTGCTCCGCCTCCTCACCAACATCGTCCTCCTACCTGTCGACACACACGTACCGACACACAGCACACACACAGGGAATGCTCTGATAGAGGACAGGACCCACTAGCCCTTTGGAGAGACAGAGGGAGAGTTTGCCAGCACACACCAAAAACGCTATAATTATATAGGGACAACCTTATATAAGTGTTTTCCCTTATAGCATCTTAATATATATATAAGCATATCGCCAAATTAGTGCCCCCCCTCTCTGTTTTAACCCTGTTTCTGTAGTGCAGTGCAGGGGAGAGCCTGGGAGCCTTCCCTCCAGCCTTTCTGTGAGGGAAAATGGCGCTGTGTGCTGAGGAGATAGGCCCCGCCCCTTTTTCGGCGGCCTCGTCTCCCGCTCTTAACGGATTCTGGCAGGGGTTAAATATCTCCATATAGCCTCCGGAGGCTATATGTGAGGTATTTTTAGCCAAAATAGGTATTCATTTGCCTCCCAGGGCGCCCCCCTCCCAGCGCCCTGCACCCTCAGTGACTGCCGTGTGAAGTGTGCTGAGAGGAAAATGGCGCACAGCTGCAGTGCTGTGCGCTACCTTTAGAAGACTGAGGAGTCTTCTGCCGCCGATTCTGGACCTCTTCTTACTTCAGCATCTGCAAGGGGGCCGGCGGCAAGGCTCCGGTGACCATCCAGGCTGTACCTGTGATCGTCCCTCTGGAGCTGATGTCCAGTAGCCAAGAAGCCAATCCATCCTGCACGCAGGTGAGTTCACTTCTTCTCCCCTAAGTCCCTCGTTGCAGTGATCCTGTTGCCAGCAGGACTCACTGTAAAATAAAAAACCTAAGCTAAACTTTCCTAAGCAGCTCTTTAGGAGAGCCACCTAGATTGCACCCTTCTCGGCCGGGCACAAAAATCTAACTGGCTTGGAGGAGGGTCATAGGGGGAGGAGCCAGTGCACACCACCTGATCCTAAAGCTTTACTTTTTGTGCCCTGTCTCCTGCGGAGCCGCTATTCCCCATGGTCCTTTCAGGAACCCCAGCATCCACTAGGACGATAGAGAAATAAGTATAAATATTAAACACACAGTATAAATAACATTGTAGATAGCTGAATACCCATGCTTTGGTATGGGATGTGGATGGTAAATTAGAATGATAGTTTGTTAATTTACGTTGATTGGAGATTACTTTGTGTAGTGGCCGCACCCCTTTTTGGTCCCCAATGGACCCTGCTCTTCCCACTATACAACTCTGTCTGTGGCTTCCTGCTGCCTCCATTCCCCTCCTCACATCATGTCACTGCCCCTGTCACATGCAGCCCTGTCATCACTGAGATATCATGCATGTCCTGATATAGTGTGTGCTGCTGGCCCACCCCTAGTGGTGCTGGTGGTGTGTTACCCCCACAGTGTTTGTTCCCAGAGTGTCATGGGCCCTACACATTGAGCGATCTGAGCTGCCCGACGGCGGATACGGCCGACGGGCGACCCGGTGGCGGGGGGGGGGGGCAGTGATGGGGGGAGTGAAGTTTCTTCACTCCCCCCGTCACCCGGCTCCATAGAAGTAAGGGCAAATATGGACGAGATCGTCCATATTGGCCTGCATGCACAGGCAATGGGGCACCAGCAATGTGCAAGTGTGGGTCGCGCATCGGTCATCGCTGGTGCCTCCACACTGAAAGATATGAATGGTATCTCATTCATTAATGAACGAGATCGTTCATATCTTTCACTAATATCGCGCAGTGTGTAGGGCCCATCAGTCAGAGTTATGCTGACTGCTGAAAAACTCTGTGCTGCTGCCTCACCCCTAGGGGTGCTAGGGGTGTCTTACCCCCACAGTGTTTGTTCCCAGCTTGCAAATCATATGTGAACCAAGTTTGTTGTAAATTGGTCCAGGCATTCGGGAGTTATGCTGTCTCCTGACATACTCTGTGCTGCTGTCCCACCCCTATGGGTGTCTAACCCACACAGAGTTTGTTTGCGGATTGTAAGTCAGATGTGTACCAAGTTTGGTGTAAATTGCTCCAGGCCTTCCACAGTTATGCTATCTGCTGACATACTCTGTGCTGCTGTCCCATCCCTAGGGGTGCTAGGGGTGTCTGACCACCACAGTGTTTGTTTCCACAGTGAAAGTCATATGTGTACCAAGTTTGTTGTAAATTGCTGCAGGCATTCCAGAGTTATGCTGTCTGCTGAAATACTCAGTGCTGCTGCCTCACCCCTAGGGGTGCTAGGGGTATCTTCCTCCCACAGAGTTTGTTCCCAGATTGTAAGGCATATGTGTACCAAGTTTTGAGTACATTGCTCCAGCAATTCCGGAGTTATGCTGTCTCCTGATATACTCTGTGCTGTTGTCTGCCCCCCTAGGGGTGTTAGGGATTTCTAATTGTTTTAGTTGCCTCCGCCATGATTTGATACGCTAGTATGTAAAATTTCACGATCGTCGCTTGTAAACTGTGGATTTGTATAGAAAGACAGAATGACGGATTTTCGCTTTTATATAGTAGATACACTTAGAGTTCCTTTGATATGTGACTGTCATACTTGGCAACATTTTATAACAAGTTCCAGGGATGCTTGGTGGCTGAGCCCAGTGCATGGTGGAGTGTCATGTGCGGATCTGTCTAGGAGGTCCTTGGTGCACTACAACTCCCATCATGTCATGTTTACTGTACTTCATTATAATGTGATGATTTGTTTTTAATTCATGTGAATTACTCATGTTCCATACATTTTCATTTACACCACTTAATATGCTCATAACACAGTGTTTATAGGGCCTAATTCAGACTGATCGCTCGCTAGCGTTTTTTTCAGCGCTGCCATCAGGTCAGAACTGCGCATGCGTATGCACTGCAATGTGCAGGCACATCGCACAGGTACAAAGCGGTTCGTTGCTCTGCGATGGGTTTGTGCAAAGAATCCATTCGCATGGGCGATCGTGAGGAGATTGACAGGAAGAATGCATTTGTGGGTGTCAACTGACCGTTTTCTGGGAGTGGTTGGAAAGACGCAGGCATTCCCAAGCGTTTGCAGGGCGGGTGTCTGACGTGAATTCTGGTCCCGGACAGGTTGAAATGATCGCAGAGGCTGAGTAAATCCTGGGCTACTCAGAAACTGCACAAAATCTTTTTGTACCGATCGGCTGCACACAGGGGCGTCAGAACGTTTTTTGGTTGGGGGGGGGGGGGGGGGGGGGCAGAATAAAATCTCAGTTTGGCGCCCCTACCTCCTGGCCACCTTAGACAGGTCTCTATGAAGCAGCTGGGAATGGCTGCTTGCACAAATTATACCTGGTTGATCCCCTTTTACACATTATGCCAGGTAGAGCCCAATACACACATTATGCCTGGTAGAGCCGCTTGTACACATTACACCCGGTAGAGTCGCTTGTACACTTTACGCCTGCTAGAGCCCCTATACACATTACGCCTGGTTGAGCCCCTATACACATTATGCCAGGTAGAGCCCATCATACATATTATGCTGGATATAGCCCCTTGTACACATTACGCCTAGTAGATCCCATTACACACATTACGCCTGGTAGAGCAGCGTTTACACATTACGCCTGGTAGAGCAGCGTTTACATATTACGCCTGGTAGAGCCACTTGTACACATTGGGGGTCATTCCGAGTTGATCGTAGCTGTGCTAAGTTTAGCACAGCTACGATCGTTAACTCAGACATGTGGGGGGATGCCCAGCACAGGGCTAGTCTGCCCCGCATGTCAGTGCCCCCCCCCCCCCGCACAAATACAAAAGCATCGCACAGAGGCGATGCCTTTGTATTTGAGGAGTAACTCCCGGCCAGCGCAGCTCCTGCGGCTGGCCGGGAGTTGCTCATCACTCCCGTTGGCTGCAGCGGCCGCAGCGGCCTGCCCCCCCAACAGTCCGGCCACACCTGCGTTGGCCGGACCACTCCCCCTAAATGGCGGCTTAACGCCGCCGTTCAGCCCCCTCCCGCCTAGCGACCGCCTCTGTCTCAGAGGCGATCGCTTGGTAACGAAAGCTGCAATGCGCCGGCGCACTGCGGCGCCGGCGCATGCGCAGTTCTGACCCGATCGCTGCGCTGCAACAAACTGCAGCGAGCGATCGGGTCGGAATGACCCCTATTATGCCTGGTAGAGACGCTTGTACACATTACGCCTGGTAGAGCCCATTATACATATTACGTCGGATATAGCCCATTATACACATTACATGGAGGAAAAGGGCAGAGGTACAGTTGGCATAGGGAGCAGAGGTAAAGAGGGGGGAAAAAGGGGGGAGTATCAGACACAGAGGGGACAGAGGCATGGATGGAGAACATGCCATAGATATACATACTGTACAGTATATAGGAAAGTGAGCAGAGGCACTAATGGGAAAGAGGACTGAGGCATAGAAAGGGGAGGGGTAAAGGCACAGTTGGAGGGGTGGGGAAAGCGGCGCACTTGGGGACACAGGGGAAAGAGGCGCACATGGGGACACGGGAAAGAGGCACAGATGGGGACATAAGGGGAAGAGGCAGACATGTAGATATAGGGGAAAGAGGCACACATGGGGACATAGAGGAAAGAGGCACAGATGGGGATATAGGGGAAAGAGGCACAGATGGAGATATAGGGAAAGAGGTACATAGGGGAAAGAGGTAGACATGTGGACATAGGGGAAAGAATTACACCTGGGAATCTTGTGAAAGCCTCTATCCAGTCCAGCCAGGGGATGCAGGGGGAGGAGGAGAACGGAGGAGAAGCAGGAGACCTGGGGGCGGGGCTACATGCAAATGAGTGAGTAGAGGAAGTTGAGCTTGTCGGGAGATCTAAACATTCCCCTGCGAGGCTGCTACTCCAGAGTGAGGGGTGCATACAACCCCCATGCCGGTAACTACAGTCTGCATATAACGATATAGTGCTGGCAGAGGGGGGCCGCTGGCATTAATAATCCCAGCTCCGACCTGCTCCTTCTTACCCAGACGCATGTCTGCAGCCGAGAACATCAGGGGCCCCTGTAGACCCTGTGCTTCCTGTAAACCCCCCTCTCTATTGCATAGTCTTTAGTCCCACTCTCAGCTGTACAGCGCTGTCTGCGAGGGGAGACCCAGCCGGGGGATTGCGGTGAAGTGCTCCCTCCTCCACTGCTGTAGCTTGCCACATCCTGTCAGTAGTGTGACAGGCGCAGCAAGCAGCGGAACGGGGAGAGCGGCTTTCCAGGCAGGCGCCTCCCTGCATCGCGGGCCACGCTGAGTGGCTAGCACCTAGCACCAGCTCTGCTGCTGGGTAACGTGCTGCTGTATTAGCAGCGCTGCCGGACACACTGCTGCTAATACAGCAGCACGGACAGCGCTGAACTAGCGGCTGCACAGGCGTCCGGGTGGATGGCGCCTCTCTCAAGTTTTGGGGGGAGCAAGCTGCCCCCTTGCCCCCCCTATTCCGACGCCCCTGGCTGCACATGCGATCGCACACTTGCACAGCTAAAATACACTCCCCGGTGGGCGGCGACTATGTGAACGCAGGACTGCAAAAAACAGCTAGTGAGTGATCAGGCCCCATAGATCCTCCAGAAACCACATGGGGCTGTTTTACTGGTCCATGTCAGGTTTGGCCATCCAAGTGTGAGGTCAAATTGATCAATAATCCTGGGCCGCAGCTCCAGAGGCGGGATGGGCCTGCGTGTGGCCAGCTGTACAGTGGAGACATCAGATAATAACAACCCATGTCCTCTCATGCTTTACAGTGTTTAGTTGCAAAATAGGTGGTGGTGGTGGGTGTTTGGTAGGCTAAAGCACTGGGGCTCGTTACAAATACTGGAGTCTATTTACTAAGCCTTGGAGAGAGATATAGTGGACGGAGATAGGTACCAGCCAATCAGCTGCTAACTGTCATATTATAGGCTGGGTTTGAAAAATGACAGGAGCTGATTGGCTGGTACTTTATCTCCATCCACTTTATCTCTCTCCAAGGCTTAGTAAAGGTCCAAATATAGACCGAAACGCGTCGACAGGAGGAGTGTGGACAGCCATTTTTTCCAGTTTTACCTTCTAAAAAGACTCTGTGTAAGGTTAAAAACCGTGTTTTTAATTTTTCATGTTTTTTATGTAGAAGAAAATGCCAACTTTTTTCTGCCTTCATATTTTTGTATGTACTGTATTGTTCTGGACATTGTTGTTTGATCCACTCTCATATGGCGAGTGGTGTGGAATAAAATACAATTTTTTTTTAATCTTCACGTGGATTTTCAAATTTATGGAATTGCATGCGTTTGGCTGGAAGTTTTCCAGAAGAACTGTATGAGAGAGGATATAAAGAAACCCTGATGTGCATGGCAAGAACCAGCTAGACTGTGAGTGGGGTACGCTTGCTGGAACCTCTTCTCTTCCTCTATATAAAGAAACCGTTATGTGTATATCACTTCCCCCACTTTGTGTAAGTGGGGTACGTTCACTTTAAATTTATATCAATCCACATTAATGGGGTGTATTTATAAAGTTACATACACCATAAAGAAATAGAATATTTTATTTGTGAGGATCACTATATCCTTAGATACACACATATATATACCTTTATATACAGGTATATTTTTTTACGGTACACATTCTTCTTTTTTTGCACTAATTCACTGGTTTAGTCTACACATTTGTCTTTTAAATTTCTTTCCACATACTTGACACCGTGAGAGATACTGTGAAGAAATATAAAGTTGCTGCCAGTTGATAACCAAGGGAAAAAGAAACCTTGATACGCTTGTGGTCATCTTTAAACCCTGTAAGTAGGGTACGCATCTGAAGACAAAGATACCTTTATGTGTTTCCTTCACCTTACAAACCTAGTGAGTGGGGTACGCCAATCTAAAAAAACACAGTAAAACTGGTGATCTGGTGGTGGAAAGAAGGAAAGAAAAGATACCTTTATACGTACAGTTTCACATTGAATAGTGTGAGTTGGGGTACGCCTAGACCACGCTTCTGATCATTTATCTAAAGGACTTGTTGCACAGTGTGTTATATAGAGACAATGGGGTATATTTACTAAGGTCCCGATTTTGACCGAGATGCCGTTTTTTTCTTCAAAGTGTCATCTCGGTAATTTACTAAGCAAAAATCACGGCAGTGATGAGGGCATTCGTAATATTTTGGAAGTCCTAGGAAAAAATCACGAATCAATACACCATCGGTCAAATACGCCTGCAATTTGGTAGAAATCGGGAATTTACTAAAAAGTGCAAAACACAAACACTGCCGACAATAGCCAAACACTGCCGTGATGAAATACAAATCGTGAAAAAGTGCTAAAAAAAAACAGACCTGCTTTTTTATCCCGTGTTTGTATAGGCATGCACGGATCCATGAGATCCGTGCATGTTTTTCAGTGGGAAGGGGTGGGAAATGTTATAATTTTTCAAAAAAAAAAATGCGTGGGGTCCCCCCTCCTAAACCAAACCAGCCTCGGGCTCTTTGAGCCGGCCCTGGTTGCAAAAATATGGGAAAAAAATTGACAGGGGTTCCCCCATATTTAAGCAACCAGCACCGGGCTCTGCGCCTGGTCCTGGTTCCAAAAATACGGGGGACAAAAAGCGTAGGGGTCCCCCGTATTTTTGAAACCAGCACCGGGCTCCACTAGCTGGACAGATAATGCCACAGCCGGGGGTCACTTTTATACAGTGCCTTCGTGGCATCAAATATCCAACTAGTCACCCCTGGCCGGGGTACCCTGGGGGAGTAGGGACCCCTTCAATCAAGGGGTCCCCCCCCCCAGCCACCCAAGGGCCAGGGGTGAAGCCCGAGGCTGTCCCCCCCATCCAATGGGCTGCGGATGGGGGGCTGATAGCCTTTGTTGAAAGTAATGAATATTGTTTTTAGTAGCAGTACTACAAGTCCCAGCAAGCCTCCCCCGCAAGCTGGTACTTGGAGAACCACAAGTACCAGCATGCGGCGGAAAACCGGGCCCGCTGGTACCTGTAGTACTACTACTAAAAAAATACCCCAATAAAGACATTACACACACACCTTGAAAGTATAACTTTAATGCATACATACACACCACCATATACACATACTTACCTTATGTTCACACAAGGGTCGGTCCTCTTCTCCAGTAGAATCCATGGTGTACCTGTTGAAAAAATCCTACTCACCAAATCCAGTGTAGAGGGCTCCTCGGATAATCCATTTGTAATCCACGTACTTGTAAAAATAAAAAAACGGGACACCCGACCACGAACTGAAAGGGGCCCCATGTTTTCACATGGGACCCCTTTCCCCGAATGCCAGAAACCCCCTCTGACTGATGTCTAAGAGGGTTTCTTCAGCCAATCAGGGAGCGCCACATTGTGGCACCCTCCTGATCGGCTGTGTGCTCCTGTACTGTCTGACAGGCGGCACACGGCAGTGTTACAATGTAGCGCCTATGCGCTCCATTGTAACCAATGGTGGGAACTTTGTGGTCAGCGGTTGACCGAAAGTGACCTCACCGCTGACCTCAAAGTTCCCACCATTGGTTACAATGGAGCGCATAGGCGCTACATTGTAACACTGCCGTGTGCCGCCTGTCAGACAGTACAGGAGCACACAGCCGATCAGGAGGGTGCCACAACGTGGCGCTCCCTGATTGGCTGAAGAAACCCACTTAGACATCAGTCAGAGGGGGTTTCTGGCATTCGGGGAAAGGGGTCCCATGTGAAAACATGGGTCCCCTTTCAGTTCGTGGTCGGGTGTCCCGTTTTTTTATTTTTACAAGTACGTGGATTACAAATGGATTATCCGAGGAGCCCTCTACACTGGATTTGGTGAGTAGGATTTTTTCAACAGGTACACCATGGATTCTACTGGAGAAGAGGACCGACCCTCGTGTGAACATAAGGTAAGTATGTGTATATGGTGGTGTGTATGTATGCATTAAAGTTATACTTTCAAGGTGTGTGTGTAATGTCTTTATTGGGGTATTTTTTTAGTAGTAGTACTACAGGTACCAGCGGGCCCGGTTTTCCGCCGCATGCTGGTACTTGTGGTTCTCCAAGTACCAGTTTGCTGGGGAAGCTTGCTGGGACTTGTAGTACTGCTACTAAAAACAATATTCATTACTTTCAACAAAGGCTATCAGTCCCCCATCCGCAGCCCATTGGATGGGGGGGACAGCCTCGGGCTTCACCCCTGGCCCTTGGGTGGCTGGGGGGGGGACCCCTTGATTGAAGGGGTCCCCACTCCCCCAGGGTACCCCGGCCAGGGGTGACTAGTTGGATATTTGATGCCACGGCCGCGTATAAAAGTGACCCCCGGCTGTGGCATTATCTGTCCAGCTAGTGGAGCCCGGAGCTGGTTTCAAAAATACGGGGGACCCCTACGCTTTTTGTCCCCCATATTTTTGGAACCAGGACCAGGCGCAGAGCCCGGTGCTGGTTGCTTAAATATGGGGGAACCCCTGTCAATTTTTTCCCCATATTTTTGCAACCAGGGCCGGCTCAAAGAGCCCGAGGCTGGTTTGGTTTAGGAGGGGGGACCCCACGCAATTTTTTTTTTAAGTTTAAACATTTTTTTTTTTTTTTTACAAGGTACACAATGAAGCCCTGCACGGATCTCTCAGATCCGGCCGAGATTCATTGTATTAAAGTCGGCAGTGTTTTACAAGTCACTCACGTAAAACACTGCCTAAAAAAACCGAATGACATCGACATCGGAAAAAACGAAAATGCAGAATACGGCAGCTTAGTAAATTAGTCGTAATCAATTCAAAAAGTTGCATATTTACACTTTCAATGTCATTCGTGATTGAACTTTGACCTCAAACGGGAAAATATGAATCTTAGTAAATTTACCCCATAGACTGTTCTACACATGTATTATTTTTATTTTTTACATATCACTCACACCATTGGAATATAACACTGGATGAATATAAGAAGAAGATAAGAGAGGAAAAATCCTGAGGATCTACTGAAAGGGACGTATTGTGTAATTGTTGATACATGTACACTTAGAATGTTAAATATTACAGTATAGCGCCAAGGGTTGTATCCCTTCTACCTTTTTGTACTTACCATTACTGAAGATATGCCTACACCTTGGTGCTTGCTATCCTGGAGTCTCCAAGACATTGCGGGAGAATAGGCAAGTACCATATGCTCTATCATGCGTTGGGATCGTGTAACCGGCAGTTGGGATCCCAACGGTCAGCATCCTGATGCCGGGATCCTGGCTGCCAGATTGCCGGTGGGGGTACGAGTGCAACAGAGCCCCATGCGGGCTAGCCAAGGGCGTAGCTACCATAGGTGCAGGGAGTGCAGCTGCTATGGGGCTCAGAGCTGAGAGGGGCCACCTTCCCTGTCACAGTTCCATGTGTTATATACAGGGTGTAGCTACCATAGGTGCAGGCAGTGCAGCTGCTATGGGGCCCAGAGCTGAGAGAGGCCACCTTCGCTGTCACAGTTACATGTGTTATATACAAGGGCGTAGCTACCATAGGTGCAGGGAGTGCAGATGCTATGGGACCCAGAGCTGAGAGAGGCCACCTTCCCTGTCACAGTTACATGTGTTATATACAGGGTGTAGCTACCATAGGTGCAGGGAGTGCAGCTGCTATGGGGCCCAGTGCTGAGAGGGGCCACCTTCCCTGTCACAGTTACACGTGTTATATACAAGGGTGTAGCTACCATAGGTGTGAGGAGTGCAGCTGCTATGGGGCCCAGTGCTGAGAGGGGCCACCTTCGATGTCACAGTTACATGTGTTATATACAAGGACGTAGCAACCATAAATGCAGGGAGTGCAGCTGCTATGCATAACTGAGAGGGGCAACCTTCCCTTTCACAATTACATGTGTTATACAGATGTAGCCATGCTCATCTTACTGTGATACTGCGTGCTGAAACACGGCTTGCTGCATTGTGTGCCAGACGGTGACTATTAGCAGTCAGCGATCGCTCCATTAATTACATTATGAATTAATGGAGTGATCACCAGCTGCAAATAGTCACGGCCCGGCATGCCGTGCAGCAAGGCGTGTTTCAGCATGCTGCATCGCAGTAAGATGAGCATGGCTACATCTGTATGCAGGGTGTAGCTACCATGGGTACAGCTGCTTTGGGACCCACAGCTGAGAGGGGCCACCTTCCCTGTCACAGATACATGTGTTATATACAAGGGTGTAGCTGCCATAGGTGCAGGGAGTGCAGCTGCTATGGGGCTCAGAGCTGAGAGGGGCCACCTTCCCTGTCACAGTTACATGTGTTATATACAGGTTGTAGCTACCATATGTGCAGGGAGTGCAGCTGCTATGGGACCCAGAGCTGAGAGAGGCCACCTTCCCTGTCACAGTTACATGTGTTATATACAGGGTGTAGCTACCATAGGTGTGAGGAGTGCAGCTGCTATGGGGCCCAGTGCTGAGAGGGGCCACCTTCCCTGTCACAGTTACACGTGTTATATACAAGGGTGTAGCTACCATTGGTGTGAGGAGTGCTGCTGCTATGGGGCCCAGTGCTGAGAGGGGCCACCTTTCTTGTCATAGTTACATGTGTTATATACAAGGACGTAGCTACCATAAATGCAGGGAGTGCAGCTGCTATGCAGAGCTGAGAGGGGCAACCTTCTCTGTCACAATTACATATGTTATACAGATGTAGCCATGCTCATCTTAATGTGATACTGCGTGCTGAAACACGGCTTGCTGCATTGTGTGCCAGACGGTGACTATTAGCAGTCAGCGATCGCTCCATTAATTCCATTATGAATTAATGGAGCGATCACCAGCTGCAAATAGTCACGGCCCGGCATGCCGTGCAGCAAGGCGTGTTTCAGCATGCTGCATCGCAGTAAGATGAGCATGGCTACATCTGTATGCAGGGTGTAGCTAGCTACCATGGGTGCAGATGCTTTGGGACCCACAGCTGAGAGGGGCCACATTCCCTGTCACAGATACATGTGTTATATACAAGGGTGTAGCTACCATAGGTGCAGGGAGTGCAGCTACCAGGGGCGGATTGGCCCACCAGGACAGTTTCCGATGGGCTGATCCCATATCCCCCTCAGCCAGGCTGATTCACACTCAGGCTGGGCTGGCTCACACTGCTTCCAGTATTTGTGGCTCATTGAAATGCAATCCGGAAGTTAGGCTAGCGGGCACTTCCAGGTGCTGCTAGCCATGAAAAGTGGTGAAGCTTTTCTACCAATGGGGGACCTTGAGAATTTAACCAGCCCAGCAGCATCATCTCCCTGGCCCCGGCCAAAGGTCTCTTCAACGAGCCCGGCCCAGGAGCAGCAGCAAAGCGATGGTCGGAGCCGGGTTCACTACACCCGCTGCCACCCCAGCTCCCGCACTCTCACTGAACTGGCCAGAGCGGCGACTGAGCACTGAAGGGGACCCGGCAGAGAGGTTATTTTTAATTACATTATTTGCATTATCATTTTGGTGTAAGGGTTACGGAGTCCCCGGTCACAGTGTATAGTTTGGGGACTGGACAGGAGCAGGATGTACTTTGTTCTCAGGATGCCAGCTGACCAGGCAGCACTCACAGCCAGCCCTGGGACAATCTCTAATGCAACGTCCTTCAGCCCTATAGCTGCCCAATGTCTGTCCATGATGATGGGCCTATTTATGCGGTGTCTACGAATGTATTGCGGTGTCTACGTATGTAATGTGGTGCTAGTCATATAATGCTGTGCTATACGTGTAGTGCGGTGCTATACCTGTAATGTTGTGCTGTTCGTGTTATGTGGCGCTATTTGTGTAATGCATACTTACCGACACTCCCGCATTCTGCGGGAGTCTCCCGTTCCGCCGGCCAGTCTCACGCTCCCCCGGAAAGCCTATCCAATACCCCGGATTCTCCCAGCCCCGCCTAAAATCTGGAGCGCGTGTGCGCCAATACGGATGCGTTAGGGGCGGAGCGTAGATACACTGAGCAGAGCATACTAGTGGTGCATTGTGGGGGCATTGGCAGCGGCAGCCACGGATTCTTCCTCTGGTACTCCCAGCACATTTGAGAGCCGCTGGCAGTCGGGAGGGGGAGTGAAGTGGTAAGTGACCTGTCGCAGGGAGAGTGAGGCTGCTGGGAGCTCGTCGGAGAAGCTGGAGAAAGAGTGCCAGGTCTTCCAAGGTGAGTGACTGTGCTTCTACGCATGGGTGCGTGGGGGAGAAGCAGTGCAGCAGACATCGCACGGGAACAGCCTGAGCACAGAAGCCTGACACTCGGCTCCAGACAGCGCTGCCTGCAGCCACCCTCCCCCGGTTAACCCTTCACTGACCATAGTTCTTCTCAGTGAAGTACACTACAGCCCACAAAACTGCAGACACCCACCCAGGATTCAGACACACTACATCCAGTCTGGAGACTTAAAAGCAGGTGCCTACTGTAAATAAGCATTTGTTTGGATGATACACTGGTTCTGCATGTGGACTACTAAAGGAAACATTGCTAATTCGAACATATTACTAGAGCACATAGTGAAACACCCTATACTGACATTTTATATGATTTTATTGATTTATTGTATGGTTTACCAGTTTACATATTTTTTTTTTTACTGTTTATGATCCTGACCCACACTCTGATGAGGCCTCTTGCAACCAGATGGAGTTACAAATGGCCTGCCCGCCGCTCCATCTGCATCAGAGGGATTCCTGCCTGTCACATGCAACAGCCACTGTCCGCACTCAATAAAACACCTAGGAACTGCCGTGGTGGCAGTGGGTGTCAGTACACGTGAGGCCACTGCTCCTTGGACTCTAAAGGACCAACTGAAGTGGCGGGAGGGGGCAGAAGAGGTAAGGACAGGCTGCGCACAGGGGGCAGGTTAGCGTTATGCTGTGGGTGTGAAAGGTTAAGTTTAGGCTGCGTGGGAGGGAGAGTTAGGCTGCGCAGGAAGGGTGAGTGGCAATAGACACGCCTATAGGTGGAGCCGGACCCACGCTTTAGGCACAGCCCCCTCTGCGGCGGGCTGTGCGAACTCTCATACCGTACAGAGGCCCTCATTCCGAGTTGATCGCACGTAGCAACTTTTTGCTGCTCGTGCGATCAACTTGACGCCACCTATAGGGGAGTGTATTTTAGCATAGCAGGGCTTGTGTAGCCCTGCTATGCTAAAAAAGTTTCCTAGAAAACAAGACCAGGGTCAGACTTACTTACCCTGTGTGACAGATCCAGCGACAAAGGTCCCGGGATTGACATCAGACATCTGCCCTCCAAATGCCTGGACACGCCTGCGTTCGGATCTCCACCCCCAGAAAACGTTGACTATCCGCCCCGGAACACCACCCCGCTGTCAATCTTCTTGCGATCGCGCTAGCGATCACTTTCTTCTCTCTACTGGTGGTTGCTGTCGCTGGGCAACGATGTGCGTGCGCATTGCGAGCGCCGCAAATGTGCAGTTCCGACCAGTTTGCACCGCAGCGAAGAACCGCTGCTTGCGAACAGGTCGGAATGACCCCCAGAATCTCCCTGAAACTGCTTTCCAAAAGTAGGCGAGTATGGTGTAATGCAGTGCTTTACGTGTGTAGTGCTATACATGTAATGCAGTGCTATACGTGTAATGTGGTGCTATTCATGTAATAATGTGGTGGCTATGTATGCAGTATGGTGGCTATGTATGTAATCAGGGGCGGATTGGCCACTGGGACAGATTCTGCTGCGCTGGTCCCCTGTGTCTGTGTTTCACTACTTGTGTGTACTCCCTCCCTGTACTGTGCTGTATGCAGTGTGTGCTCCCTCCCTGTACTGTGCGGTATGTAGTGTGTGCTCCCTCCCTGTACTGTGCTGTATGTAGTGTGTGCTCCCTCCCTGTACTGTGCTGTATGTAGTGTGTGCTCCCTCCGTGTACTGTGCTGTATGTAGTGTGTGCTCCCTGTACTGTGCTGTATGTAGTGTGTGCTCCCTCCCTGTACTGTGCTGTATGTAGTGTGTGCTCCCTCCCTGTACTGTGCTGTATGTAGTGTGTGCTCCCTCCCTGTACTGTGCTGTATGTAGTGTGTGCTCCCTCCGTGTACTGTGCTGTATGTAGTGTGTGCTCCCTGTACTGTGCTGTATGTAGTGTGTGCTCCCTCCCTGTACTGTGCTGTATGTAGTGTGTGCTCCCTCCCTGTACTGTGCTGTATGTAGTGTGTGCTCCCTCCCTGTACTGTGCTGTATGTAGTGTGTGCTCCCTCCCTGTACTGTGCTGTATGTAGTGTGTGCTCCCTCCGTGTACTGTGCTGTATGTAGTGTGTGCTCCCTGTACTGTGCTGTATGTAGTGTGTGCTCCCTCCCTGTACTGTGCTGTATGTAGTGTGTGCTCCCTCCCTGTACTGTGCTGTATGTAGTGTGTGCTCCCTCCCTGTACTGTGCTGTATGTAGTGTGTGCTCCTCCTCCCTGTACTTTGAAACATATAAGGTTAAAAAAAGGGGTTTATAGAATGAAAAATCAATAAAATCAGAAGTAGATTAAAGGCATGACTGCAGTGTCAGTAGACACTGTAAGTGGGCATATCAGTCCTTGCATATTCAGACATACGGATGTACATCAGAGAAGGGTATTGTAGCAGCATATGCATAAAGGGGGTCATTCTGAGTTGATCACTCGCTGCTGATTTTCGCAGCGCTGCGATCAGGTAAAAAATGGAAAAATTGCGCATTGCGTATGCGCCGCAATGCGCACGCGTGTCGTACAGGTACAAAGAGCATCGTTGTTGTGCAATGCTTTTAGCGAAGAATCCATTCGCACAGCCGATCGCAAGGAAGAGGGCATTTGTGGGTGACAACTGACCGTTTTCTGGGAGTGTTTCGGAAAACGCAGGCGTGTCCAGGCGTTTGCAGGGCGGGAATCTGACGTCAATTTCGGGACCTCCATCGCTAGAATCATCGCACAGGATAAGTAACTACAGGACTGATCTTGGTTTGCACAAAATGTGTTTGTGTCGCTCGGCTGCACATGCGATCGCACACTTGCAAAGCGAAAATACACTCCCCCGTGGGTGGCGACAGTGCGTTTGCACGGCTGCTAAAAGTAGCTAGCGAGCGATCAACTCAGAATGAGGGCCACAGTCACAGGTAAACAATAGCATAACGTAAAGCAAAGGAGGCCCCAACTGTGTCTATCTCAGAATCAGGACCTTTGAGGAGTGACCCCATCCTCTTGACAGGCCCCTCCCCCTAAACAGACTCCGCCCTCATTAGGGCTGCTTCCATAAATTTCCCAGGTTGGTGTTCGATCCCAATCCGCCCCTGCATTACTACGATATTATTTAACTACTGGAGATCTTCGTGTGATGTGGGAACTGTAAATTAATTTCTACTGCAGCCATAAAAAGTAATGTGTACAGTAGGTGGAGTAAGGAGACTTGAGTGTTTACCATCTACTGCAAGAATTGTGCAAGAGAAAGTTGGCAAAGTTGAACTTGTATCAAGTATACTTAATGTGCTGGAGGAAAAAGAGTTAATAAAGTTTTTATTCATCACCACATGGTGTGGTGCCCAACCTTATTTGTCTTGCACTGGGTACCTGCTGCTCACATTTATCCTCTTCACTGGGTATTCAGGAGCCCTGCAGGAGAAAGAAAAAAAAATGCTGATGCACACTCTAGGGATGCCAATATCAGAGTGTAGAAGCTTTACTTTCAAGTGTAAAATATATGCAGAAATATAGAGGAAATAGGGGTGGACTGGACTGCATACACTATTTTTAAACATATTAAGAGGTACTACCATGCTAAGGCTTCTAGTACCATGCAGGAGATAGAAAAATGCTGATACACACGGTAAGCCATAAGAACACCGATAGTAAAAATAATTTTGATAAACTTACTATTACCGTAACATGGAGTATATATTGTACACTTGAAGGTAAGGCACCTTCATTCTGGTATTGGCTCCCCTCCCATTTACCCTTAGGTGTTTTAATTAGCACATGTTCCTACATTGTTGGCTACATGTTAATATCTCCTCTATTTGAAGGTAAAAGATTTTAGGGACCCATGTAATGAAGTCACCTGAACGCTTGGATGGACCCACATATTTACGCAAATGTGTGCTAAGAACTTCACTTATAATCTATATTAATTGTAAGAGTTTATAAAAATTATTTTTACTATCAGTGTTGTTAGTGCTAATGAGTGTGCATCAGCAATTTTCTTTCTCCTGCATTATACTAGAAGCCTTAGCATGGTAGCACCTCTTAGTATGTTTAAAAATAGGGTGTGCAGTCTAGTCTGCTACTTATGCAGGAGCCCTTCCAGTTGCAGAAACAACACCTACGCCATAGCGGATGATAGTAGTTGCAAGGATATGTCACACTACATCCTGCTACACTATATATATGCATCACAGTACTAATAGGGTTTACATATTGGGCCATTGGAGCACACAGAAACAGCCTCTGGAGGCAGAGCTAGCACTTGTGGGACTTCAAAACTTGTGCAGTGCACCCAGCCAGAATAGCACCATTGGTAATGCCATCTTTGGCCATTTCCAGGTGCCAGCAGGTACCAAGGACCACGAGGGGGAGTACTGATTCAACCTGTTTATTTAGGAGGGACCCACAAGTGCCACCTGTCTCTTTTGACTCAAATTATGGGGGACAACAGGCATAATGGAGATTTCTGGGATAAGAGAGTGAGAAAGGTAGCAACCCAGCATCTCTGCCTGGCATAGTGGGAGTCACTGGGAAGATTAGATAATAGAGAAAGTGGGTGGTGACAATTCAGCAACGCAGCACAGGAGCACTCAGTGCCGTGACTGGCTCGGTGATGCAGGGAATCAAACACTATAGAGTCTTTGTTGTGCCTGCACAGGAGGAAGATGACAAACTTTTATGATATATGAGGGGAAAAATACTAGAATTAAAAGAAGTTATATATACAAAATAAATATATATATATATATATATATATTTTATATTTGCCACAACATTTTGAAAATGAAGCTAATATACAACTGTATACTGTACAATGCATTAGTTCACAATATGTTCGTCAAGTTAACAAATCACAGAAAACCTGCAGGTCCTTGCTTCACCCAAGTTGAAAAGTTAATATTATTATGTAACTTAATAATGTAAAATATAATTTATAGAACATGCGCCTGGTATTACACAAGTTTGGAGGGATCTGAATAAAGTATTCCACTATTTTCTTATGCTGGCCAATAGGAGACAATGAGCTAGCTAATGGCTGAGTTCTCTCTTCTCCTTGTCATTTCACATTAATGGACTGTCAATTTGTATTCTCCGGGAAAATGCTCTTTAGAAATGGTGCTCGGAAATTGACCCTGAAATCTGTGCGTAGCAGTTGGGTCTTTTTGTTTTCCATATAGATTCCCTAGACCAGGGGGACCTGTTTCCCTTAGAAAAGAAAACCTCTGGAGCCACAAAACCCTTTTGACCTCTAAAATGAAGATAACACTGCATATGTCGTTTTTTACCTTTATGCCATGTATAAAAAAAACGATAGTGTTGCATTTATGAAATCAATGAACTGCTACAGAGAAAACAACATTTTATTTCTTCATGCAACAAATACATTTTAAACCCCGAAAAACGCTGGGTTGAAGGTTACTTTCAAATAAAATAGTCAATGTCTATTTGAGTCCTGTTCGTATTTAGGAAATAAAAAGCAGAACTCTAATTATCACCCTGCAGCAAACCAAAAATGCCATCATCCTTTTTTTTTTTGAAAATTAAATTTTTATTGAGAGTTTATAAAACACATATATATAGAAAGTGTGTGTGTGTGTGGGGGGGAGGGGGGTACAGAAAGAAGAAAAGGGGGTTGGGGGGGGGAGCAAATACACAGATACAAGGTTGTTAGGCGTTTTGCCTACCTACTGTAGAATCAACAGGCATAAAAAGGCATATAGAAACTTATATACACACATAAACAGAAACAAATATATATATATATATATATATATATATATATATACTGGTCAGTGTTGAAATACAGCAAACAGTTGTGGAGGATAACAGACTGTTGATAAAACCCAGGTGTAGACACCATACGAATAAGATGTCCTGGGTCTATCATGGTACTGTAACAGACCTATAGGCACACCAGGAAGCCCAGCGGAACGAATGGTCCGATTGGCGGCTGGAGAAGGGCAAGCCTGCAGTCTCAAATTCGTAGTGAGATTGAACTGCACGTTCAACCTCCATTATAGTTGGAATCTGAGCTGTACGCCAATATTGAGCAATCAATGATTTGGATGAAATCAGGATATGGCCTATCACATATTGATCGGTTGGAGAAACATTACCTGGGAATATATGAAGGAGGGCTAATTTAGAGAATGGGGGAATATGAAATCCTAATACATTAGAGATAAGGACGAATACCACTGACCAAAAATTTGTGAGAGCTGGGCAGGACCAGAACGTATGGAGCAAAGTACCAATATTATTACATTGCGCCAACACAAGTTGGAGCTGAATGGCCAGATGGAGTGAAGTCTAGACGGAGTTAAATATAGGCGGTGGAGAAGTTTGTAGAAAAGTTCCACATGGGACATGCATTTGGATAAATGAAAACACGTATAAAATACCCCTCGCCATTCATCTTCTGAAATCGTGCAGGCGAAATCTGTCTCCCATTTTTTCAAAGTGATTAATTTCAGGGGGGAATAGACACCAATTATAAAATTGTACCACCAACTTATACCACCATTAGTGTCAAAATGCCATCATCCTTTTATACATACCCAAAATAATGTAATACAAAATCTACTGACTAGTATTTTTCAATACAATAAGAGATTCATAGTTATTATTTCTGCCCTACGTATGTGTCCAGCCATTTCATTCTGCCTCATATATGTCCAGCCATTTATTTCTGCCCCTTAAATGTGCCTAGCCATTTTATTCTGCCCCTTAAATATATATATATATATATATATATATCGGGTAGTGGGGGTATGGCGCCACAGGTATGTGTGAGCAGATACTTATTACAATATAATATTTTAGTTAAAGACACTCCTTTTAAGAGTATAAGGTGTCAGCTAACCCCTAAGTACTCAGCAGTGATAAGCTGCCTTTAGAGTTAAAATGTGGAAAAAAAGGGGGGATAGGGGTACCAGCGACTTGCAGTGTCTAATATATTGATATAAATATGAAGAATGTAGCGGGATACGGTTTAGAAAAAAAGGGTAACAATATATTTATTTATGCAATTTGAAACATAATGATGGGATAAAAATATAAGATAAAAGCTTGATAATACAAAAAAATAAAAAATATGATAGATAAAAAATGTATAATTTAGCTAGAACCCAGAATCACATAAAATCAGTAAAAACAATTTTGTACTGATAAAAAGTATTTTAGGATAAGAGAATAATGCTTTTCTTTAAAAAATGGAGAGTCAGTAGAGGTACACCCAACGCGTTTCGTCCATCAGACTTCATCAAGGGGTAAGGGACTAGTGTGCAAACACTCTTATTTATAGCAGCAATAATTAAGGAAGAGTGTCTGTGACATCACTTCCTGTTAGTACTAACATTCAGAATTCTAACACAAACTTGAATATAAGTGTAGGTAAGGAGTAGGGCTACTAATGATGAGCCCAAATATAGTTTATCACATGAAAAACGAGAGCAGTACATGGAGAAATAGTGAAAAATCGGCCAGGACGCTTTCTGCGTCACTTCCGCCCCACTTCCTGTGTCCTCAGTGTCTTATTGCGCATGCGCACCATGCGCTACTTCCGGTACAACGTCCTCATAATATAGTAGTTTTGCCCTTCTTCCGGTTGGGCGTGTGCGTCCTTCTGCCCTTCTTCCGGCTGGGCGGGTACGTCATATCCTGCCACGGCTGGTCCCAGCATCTCTATGGTGATTGTGGTTTGGGGCTGGATATACAATGATGCGGCGGCCATCTTTAAGGTGGTTTTAGACTGTGCTTTCAGTCCATGCGGCGGCCATCTTCAAGGAGCCTTTGAATCGCGGACATTTCCTTACATTTGAGGTGCAGGAGCAGCTCAGATAAATGAAACAAACGCAAATATTAATATTTGTAAATGTAATGAGCTTAGAAAGACTAATGTTAATAAATACAGCTTAGATATATTAAATGCATAGTGGACCCAAAAGGACTATATTATTTATACCCAGGTTTGATATAGTGCTGATTCAGACTTCTGGATATTTATTAGAATTAGTATTACTGCGCAGAGAGTACTACATTTATTTAGATGTTATTACACCTTTGATTAAAGAACAAGGGGGAGTTATATGCATATTGAGGATAAATTAGGTGGATGGTGATATAGGAGTGGAATATTGCAGGGAATATTGACACACGTACAATCCACTTTCTGCACAGATATTATATATATATTATTATATTTTTTATTCTCGCTAATTATTCATAATGTCTAGTCGTAAACAAATACACAACTTTTAGACACACTACTCATAATTATTTCACGACTGATGACCTTCATCTCTTCTCTGGAAGCACTCTGTCACATACCCCCTCCCCCTTATCTCTTTATCCTCACATTATCCTAGCACTTCTGCACCAGCTAATTAATGGTCTTTTTATTCAATGTAATACTATACTGACACTCCTATATCACCATCCACCTAATTTATCCTCAATATGCATATAACTCCCCCTTGTTCTTTAATCAAAGGTGTAATAACATCTAAATAAATGTAGTACTCTCTGCGCAGTAATACTAATTCTAATAAATATCCAGAAGTCTGAATCAGCACTATATCAAACCTGGGTATAAATAATATAGTCCTTTTGGGTCCACTATGCATTTAATATATCTAAGCTGTATTTATTAACATTAGTCTTTCTAAGCTCATTACATTTACAAATATTAATATTTGCGTTTGTTTCATTTATCTGAGCTGCTCCTGCACCTCAAATGTAAGGAAATGTTCGCGATTCAAAGGCTCCTTGAAGATGGCCGCCGCATGGACTGAAAGCACAGTCTAAAACCACCTTAAAGATGGCCGCCGCATCATTGTATATCCAGCCCAAAACCACAATCACCATAGAGATGCTGGGACCAGCCGTGGCAGGATATGACATACCCGCCCAGCCGGAAGAAGGGCAGAAGGACGCACACGCCCAACCGGAAGAAGGGCAAAACTACTATATTATGAGGACGTTGTACCGGAAGTAGGGCATGGTGCGCATGCGCAATAAGACACTGAGGACACAGGAAGTGGGGCGGAAGTGACGTAGAAAGCGTCCTGGACGATTTTTCACTATTTCTCCATGTACTGCTCTCGTTTTTCATGTGATAAACTATATTTGGGCTCATCATTAGTAGCCCTACTCCATACCTACACTTATATTCAAGTTTGTGTTAGAATTCTGAATGTTAGTACTAACAGGAAGTGATGTCACAGACACTCTTCCTTAATTATTGCTGCTATAAATAAGAGTGTTTGCACACTAGTCCCTTACCCCTTGATGAAGTCTGATGGACGAAACGCGTTGGGTGTACCTCTACTGACTCTCCATTTTTTAAAGATAAGCATTATTCTCTTATCCTAAAATACTTTTTATCAGTACAAAATTGTTTTTACTGATTTTATGTGATTCTGGGTTCTAGCTAAATTATACATTTTTTATCTATCATATTTTTTATTTTTTTGCATTATCAAGCTTTTATCTTATATATTTATCCCATCATTATGTTTCAAATTGCATAAATAAATATATTGTTACCCTTTTTTTCTAAACCGTATCCCGCTACATTCTTCATATTTATATCAATATATTAGACACTGCAAGTCGCTGGTACCCCTATCCCCCCTTTTTTTCCATATATATATATATATATATATATATATATATATATATATATATATAGATAGATAGATAGATATCACAGCAGTTGGCGGCACTCAGCGCTTCCCAAAGGGGACAAAAAAACAAAGACTCAGTTGGATTACATCAACGTTTCAATGTTAATTAGATAACATTTTCATCAGGACAATTAGACAAGCAAACAGACCATACCTTTATACCGTGCCACGGCTGTGGCACGGTATATGGTTTTCTCAACAACACACTGGACACAGATTGGTGAAACCTACGCGTTTCACCAATCTGTGTCCAGTGTGTTATTGAGATAATAATCTCCACCTTGAGCTCTTTGTTCAGGTGAGGGGAGATTTATACCATCTATTGTACAATGACACCTATATGGATTTGTTTGGTATTGTAATTTTATATGATCTTCTTACATTGTCAATCAAATAAAACATCGTTGTTTGATATTAATTGTTATCATCTCTTGGGTGATTTTTCTTGGTGAGAGGGTTCTTATTTTAGGGTGCTATATATTAAAGGAAGACCCTTGGTACATTGAACATATGATTGGCCTATTGAGGTGGATCTGTTCACTACTTCATCATATACTGAATCTACAGTTTTATATATATTAGCGCACTGGGATATCTTTATTGGTATGTGATTGTTTGAGGTCCTGACTAACAGGGCCCTATCCATAGTGCTGCTTTCTAGTGAAAACTCAGGAGTATTTTTTGTCTTGTCTATATATATATATTATATATATTTATATATAATATATTCATTTATATACATATAATTTAGGACAGTTTTTTTTCTAAAACCCATGCAGCCGGTGGGGCGGGGGGGGGGGGGGGAGGTGCAGTAGAGAATGGGAAAGAGGGTCGCCGTGGCCGCCTGACTTTGAATTGGTAACGGCTGGGTTACGGCGGTCCCTCCCTGCGTCCCTACTGTGCTGTGGAGCCTGTGGCGGCGAGGGGCTGCTGCAGCTGCTGGGGACCTGGGCTCGGCGCCAGTGGTCCCTCTGTCTGCCGCTGTGCCTTCTCTGAGTGCGGGTGCCTGGTGGGTCCGCGCTGTGTCGACGCTTTGACATCATGGCACAACACATGGCGGACCCACAATGCACTCATGGGAACGGCGGAGAGTGCATTGAATGCAGGAGAAGTCCCGGACTGCTGGACTTGTGGCCCCCTAGGAGGGAGCTGCAGCAGTCAGCTGAAAGAGCCGCATGCAACTCTGGAGCCACAGGTTCCCGAACCTTGCCCTAGACAGTCAGCCTAGCATCTTTTGTTAGTCATGTGTGCTCATTACCTTCCAGAGCTGCTGGCACTATATCAGGGTGGACACTAACCATGAGGTCCCCCACCATAGGGCCAACCAGCCCTAGACCGGTCAGCATAGGGCTGAAATGCAGTGGCGTTACTACCATTGGTGCAGGGGATGCAGCTGCTATGGGGCCCGGGCTACCACGAGGGCCTGCTGCTCCCACTGCACCAAGTCAGTCTCACTGCAGCACTGACTACAGTGTCTTTCCTCTCCCTCTGCTTCAACCTCCCTGCTGGCCAGTGCTGATTTGGAGCCAACATAGGCGTATGCACAGGTGGTGCCATGGGTATACAGACACACCCTAACATCAGGCACCCCCTCACGTCAGCCGGCCAATATCGTCTTGCCACTTACAGCACTCTGTACAAAGTGCAGTACTTTTGTGTTATCATCTGAGTTGTGGAAGTTAACTATACGCCAGTTTTGATAAAGATTTCCTAATGGGATCGAAACATCGACAACAATGGCATCTAAAAGAAATATGTGAATAAAGTGAACAAACTTTTTTTTCTCCGTGGTGAAGAAGTTTATTAGCGATTGCCCCTTTCCACCTACGTGGATATGGCCATATATATATATATATATATATATAAAGAGAAAAAAACAAAAAAACAAAAAAACAAAAAAAACAAAAATGACAGCACTCTAAACCATAATACACAATGCAGCGTTGGTGCAAGGCAGTAAAACGATATATAGGCACTCGCTTTTCCAGCTCATAGGAAAAACAAAACAGCCAGCACTCACGATTTTGATGAAAAGAAGAAGAGGATTTATTCCATATCAGGATAGTGGATGTACAAACAGGCACAGCCCAACAGCTGTTTCGACACAGGTAGGTCTTCCTCAGGGGCTATCTGAGCAGTGTGTGGCATAGGGATTTATGCATAAAATGGCGCCAAAATCAACAAAATCAACAAAATCAAACCAGCCAATCAGCAAAGAGGGGGGCGGGACGAATCTTGTATGCAGATCGCCCGGGCTCCCCTGCTCCGTGGCTGGATTGCACACGTAAACAAAAGCCAGCGCCGTCCCTAGCAACGGCTCAAGTGCGCTGTGTGACAGTGGGGGGATGCCAGCGCAAACACCAATGCGCTAGCACAGGGGACTGGGGCACAAAGAGTGATGCATGCAAAAATGTGACAGAATATCTGGAAGAGAAAATAAAGTCGTTAAAGTCCGCTGCAATAGATAAATACATGAAAGAAAAATATGCAACCGAAAGGGAAAAAAATAAATATATATAAATAAATGTATATAAATATAAATAAATATAAATGTGTTGCGCTAGAAGCCACTGATGTAAATGGTCACCCATTAATATGGGATGTCAAAAAATGCACAATGATCTAAAGAATAATGCGGGCATAACATAGACAAAAGGGTCTAGATAAATGTGACCCGCACACGAAACGGGCCAAAAATGCCAACATTGATAATGATACTCACTAGAAAAAATCAATGACCACGTGGGAAGCGCCCAACACAGCAAAGACAGCGGAGGACAAAAGGCAAACATAGAGAAAGCCAGAGGAGTGTAAAGATGCGACGGGACGCAAGGTGCATCCCTGCGAGCCGCACACCAAAGTGTGTGCGAGGAAAAATGGAAGTAACTAAATGTGATATAACAGTTAAGGATATTGAAGAATAAATGAGCAGGGTTGTGCACTTGAGAGGAGGAATGAAGTGGTGGGCATGAGAAAATAAAGATGCGAGAAGAGTGCACTGGAAGCGTGGTGGTTTCAGGCCAAGCGTGGTATGCCAATAGAAGTTACAGCACCCAGTATTCCCAGGTTGTCTCCAGAGCTGGTACTGACTGGGCCCAACACTGCTTAGTTTCCAAGATCGGACGGGATTGGACGTCGTCCAGTGTGGTGTGGCTGTAGAAAAAATTAAGACACCCCAACAAAGGCCCCATAGTCACCATCTGCTGCCAGGCAATAAACAGGACAATGCAATAGTCACAGGAGAATGCCCACAACCATGAAGAAAAAATGAGTGCACCACCCATGCGGATAGAAATGAACACACGGCGGTGTCCAAGGAACAGAAAATATATCATACAGGACACACGGCGGTGTCTATGAAAATGAAACAAACAAAATCAAAAAATAAATAAGTCACTTCACAAAAAACAACCCAATCGAAATTCCTCATTGAGACCATAAGGAGTCAGAGTCTGCAGTCTATGGATCCACTGTAGTTCTCTTTGGAGTAACAGCCTGTCTCGGTCCCCTCCGCGTTGAAGTGGTGGTATCTGGTCTATGATGCAGCATCTGAGTTGGTTAACTGTATGCTTTGCTTCTTTAAAGTGTCTTGCTACTGGCAAATTCACGAAGTCTCTCGTAGAATCAGTAGAAGAGAGACATTTTTTGATAGAGGAACGATGTTGACTGAGTCGTTCCTTAAGCATTCTGCTAGTCTTCCCAACGTATAAACGATTGCATGGACATTTGAGCACATAGACCACAAACCGGCTGTTGCAATCCAGACACTGTTTGATTGAGTACTCCTTCTTGTCAGATGGGTTGGTGAAGCGGTTACCTAGTAACAGAAATGAACAATTGGAGCATCCCGTACATCTATATACCCCTGGTTTCTTTGTAAGCCAGTTGAATGTTCTGTTAGTTTTTCTTTGTGAAAAATCGGTCTTCACTAGAAGATCCTTCAAGTTCGGACCCCGTCTGTAGGCAAATCTGGGCAACAGAGAAAGTTCCTTAGTGAGCACCGGATCAGTAGCAATCAGATGCCAATGTTCCCGGATCTTGTTGCGGATAAAGCCAGAGGCTGTAGTGAACATACTACTGAAATTCAGTCTATCTCGTTCCATGTTAGCTGGATGAATTTTCTTGTGCAAAGCATCTTCTCTCTTGATCTGTCCGATCCTTAATAAAGCGTCATCAATTTCCTTCCTGGGATAGCCTCTGTCAAGAAAACGTTGACACATGGACCCTAGTGCAGCTGGAATGGCATTGGGGTCTGAGGTGATGCGAATCACCCTCAATAATTGGGAAAAAGGTAATCCTCGTTTAAGCGGAGCTGGATGGAAGCTGGAATGTAACAGCAAAGTGTTCCTATCTGACTCCTTGCTGTAAATGTAAGTCAGAAGTTTATTGTCCTCCTTTTTAATGGAAACATCCAAAAAATTGATGTGTGTTCTGCTGAAGGTTAAACTAAACCTGATTGATCCTGGAATTGAGTTCAATTCATCAATAAAGGCTAGTAAATTTTCTTCGCTGCCTTGCCAAAGGAAAAATAAATCGTCAATGTAACGAACATAAAAAGACAAAAATTGACCAAAACGCGGATTACCAGAAATGTGCACCAGCTCGTAGGCTGCCATGAATATGTTGGCGTAAGAAGGCGCCATATTTGAACCCATGGCGGTCCCCTGTTTCTGTAAATAAAAACAACTCTCAAAAAGAAAATAATTCTTATTAAGAATGACATCAATGAGCAGTATCAAAAACGACACAGGTGGGCCAAAATATGCATCATTGTCCATTAAGAGTTCTCTGCATGCTTCAATACCTTGTGAGTGTGGAATGTTTGTATAAAGACTTGAAACATCGAGGGTCACCATCAGGGTGTCACTGGTGATGTTGCGTACTGAGTCAAGTTTCCTCAAAAAATCGGATGAGTCTTCAATGAAGCTGGCTGTTTGTTTAACCAATGGCTGCAAATAAAAATCAACTAGCTGAGATAATGGTTGACAGAGGGACCCTCTGGCTGATATGATGGGTCGACCTGGAGGCTAGGAGAGAGATTTATGAATTTTAGGGAGGGTGTACAAAAAAGGTATCTTGGGGTGTGCCGTAGTCAAAAATTCTGCTGTCTTGTTGTTAATGTATCCATTATTGAGACCCACCTGTATGATGGAGTCAATCTCAGATTTGTAACATCCTGTGGGATCATGACCAAGTTTGTGGTAACAAGTAGTGTCTGCCAATTGATTGTTGGCTTCCATAATGTAGTAATCATAATCCAATAACACAATGCCACCACCCTTATCGGCGGCTCTGATGACTAATTTCGTGTCACTCCGAAGGGCCTCAATGGCCTTTCTCTCACCCATCGTGATATTATGATGGGAAAGCTTTTGTTTAGAAACAAAAGGTACGGTGTCTCTCTTGAGGATCCTCATAAAGGTCTGTATTGAGGGATTAACAGAAGGAGGATCGAAGGTGCTAGGTTTCTTCAGCGGGCAAGACTCAACTGGCGTAGCTGTAGGTTCAGAATTAGTATTATTATTAGAAAAAAAGTCTCTGAGTCGCAATTGTCTGCCCAGTTTATACAGATCCACGTTCCACTTGAATTCGTCCTGTGTTACAGTAGGAATAAATGAGAGACCTTTGTTGAGTATGGAAAGTTCATCAGGGGTGAGGGAATGCTTAGAAAGATTAAATACCACTGTTTCTAGTTGAATTTTGGTTGACGTCTTCTTTCTTTTTCTCCCACCTCGACGGGTGGGTATAAGGGGTTTTTTGGAGGTCGTCTGTTTCTAGCTGATCTAGAGAGAAAAGTGGTGTTCTGGCCAGAGGTAGAAGGAACATCAGAGTCACTAGCTGAGGTGTGTGATTGACTATCAATGTCAGTAAATGGTTGTTGAGTTCTTTTCCCACGTTGATATGCGGGTCTGAACCTTCTCGGCTCACTGCGAGAGTACCAGGGATAAACCCTGTTCTCTTTATAATCTAATTTGACTTGCTTATATTTATTTTTCTTAAACTTAAGCAAATCTCCCTTAAATTTCTCAATATCCCTGTTCAGTTTGGATAAAAGATCGCATTCAGGAGTTTGGATGGCTTTATAGAGATCAGAGGTCTCAAGATCCAAGATGTCTTTCTTAATATTTTCCAAATCAGTACCTGCTTGTTCAATCACTAAAAGCATTAAGTCGAAAGAACATTTATTAAGTATGTTACACCACTTGGTGCAGAAATCGTTGTTGTGCCTACCAAGCGTTGGCTGGTTGTGTAGCCTAAAACCCCTCGGGATAAATTGTTCCTTATAATATTGTGACAGGGTAAGGCCATGGAGATGCAATTCAATCTCCCTTTTCTTTAACCTTAGCAAATCGCTTGTAAATTCATCTGGACTATCCTGATGGAACGCCAGAGAATCAGTGTCAACAAATAAGATCCTTTCTGCATCCGCAGTGTCAAATTGTAATGTAGACGTGAGTTCCTTGTTTGTTGACATTTGAAAAACCTACAGTGCTGTGCAAGGGCCAGTGGTGTTGAACCGGGAAGCCCCCTAGGCAACTGTATTGTACATAATGAACAAAAGAGAGAGAGAGAGAGAGAGAGAAAGAGAGAGAACAGAGCAGAGGGGCACTTACCGATACAGCAATGGTAGTTTTATTCTCTATTAATCACATCATCATAACAGGAGCAGGTCGACGTTTCGGTCCGGTACGGACCTTTGTCAAGACAAGACAAGTCCAGGAGCAGTAATAGCATATCACACACTGCCAGGGGCACTAATAAATAGCCAGTCGGTGAGCCACGCCATCGCACTTCTGGACGCCACTGGAAGCGCATGCATTCCACACACCGGAAGTACATACCGGAAGTGCGCTCCATTTGCCAAGTGCACGTTGGCGATGCACACTAGTGGTTCCAGGTCTTAATACCTGCGTTCCACATGCCGGACATATGCATTCCAAGTGGTCCCAGGTCTTAATACCTGCGTTCCACATGCCGGAAATATGCGTTCCAAGTGGTCCCAGGTCTTAATACCTGCATTCCACATGCCAGAAATATGTGTTCCAAGTGGTCCCAGGTCTTAATACCTGCGTTCCACATGCCGGAAATATGCGTTCCAAGTGGTCCCAGGTCTTAATACCTGCGTTCCGCATGCCGGAAATATGCGTTCCAAGTGGTCCCAGGTCTTAATACCTGCGTACCACATACCGGAAATATGCGTTCCATCAATAAGAGAAGTACACAAATAGCGCTGCAGAGTCTTTTTACTCAATATTACTATATGTACATATATGTTAGTTACAATAGCTCACAGCAGGCGTTGGATATCCAGCAACACCAATAATATGTATAGCACATCAATTATATATTACACAGCACAAATCCGTCTTGAGGCCATTAGTGTGCCACTGGCAGTGTGAGGAGTATCTCCCTAATATAGTATATATGTATTGTTGTCTTTTTTTATCTCCCTAATAGTACTTAAAAAAAGAAAACAATACATATATAATTACAAAATGACACGAGCTCTACACACAGCAAGTGCATAAAGTGAACAAAATGTGAAAGATAGCTAAAAACAGAAAAAAGTAAAAAATAAAAAATAAGGGCTACCAGGCTGGAATCTAATAGTCTCAATCACGTAGAAACATATTCAGGGAATATGTTCATTAAGGCCTTTAGGGGCTACTGTATTTAATGTATAAATCCAATGGGCCTCAAGTTTCTTCAACATCAGTCCACGGTTACCTCCTGTCAATAGGGGTGGCACCCAATCGATAATGCAACATTTTAATACTGAAATTTGATGTTTCAAACGTGCAAAGTGTATGGCAACTGGTTTGTCTGAACTCTCCACCTTCAACGCTTTTCTGATCGACATACAATGATTCGCCATCCTCTCGTAGCGTGCAGGTCGTCATGTTGACATATTCTAGGCCACAGGGGCAGGACAACAAATAGATGATGTGATCCAACTGCCAGTGTAGTTTAGATCTTATTTTTATCGCCACACCAGTGCGTGGATGTGGAAAACTCGGTCCAGCCAATAGTGAGTCACATGTAACGCACCCCGCACATTTGTAACAGCCATTGTAGCCTTATATAGCCATGTATTTCTCTTGGCTTCAGGTTTCATCAAAAGTTGCTCTAAATTGAGACCTCGTCTGTATGGTCCTGATAATCCATCCTTGAATATAGGATCAGTCCTCACAACCCGCCAATTTTTGCGTATGGCATTATGTGCATTAACTGCTGTATGATTAAAGGTGTTTACAAAGGTCATTTGCTGGTCTTTCGATTTCTTTGAACCAACACAGAATCTGGACCTTGCCTTTTTTAGGCAGCCTTGTATGATCCTATGTGAGTAGCCCCTCTGTTCAAATCTAGTTACCATCTCTTTAATTTGTACTTCCGCCAATGTGGGATCTGAATTGTTACTTATGACCAGAGGTGTATCTAGGGGTCCAGGTGCCCCTGGCAAAGTATGGGACTGGCGCACCCATATTTTAAATAGGGAAGGTACATGTGCAAAAAAGGGTCATGATCTTGTGGGAAAGGAGCATGACTATACAATAGTACCCCCTAATCAAATTACGCTGCATAGTAGTACCCCTTATACACATCATGCCCACACAGTAGCAGTTCCCTTTACGCATCATGCCTACATAGTAATCCTTATCACACTGTGGAGACATCAGCAGTGCCTGGTCTGGCTGGGAATTGCAGTTTAATTTCAGTTTCTTCCCTGTACTGCATTGTGGTGCTGGACACCGGTGCCAGCTCCTGCCTGCTGAGCGAGCCTCTGCCCTCCATCCCAGGCAATGCACACTAGGTATTGCCAGACACTATGGTTTAAGGCAGGGGTCTTCAACCTTTAAGACAGTGTGGGCCACATTAAAAAATTCAGTGAAATCCGAGAACCACTAAACGCATTTTGCTGCCTGTGCTTCAGGTCTCCGCGTGTTCCCCGCTCCCTCCCCAGCAGTTATCCCAGGCTCAGGAGGCCTTCCACATATTATATATACATATTTACAGTGGTGCAAGTAGAAAAAAATGTGTTAATGGTACTGTGTGTGTGTGCTCCAAAAAATAGGCGTGGCCAATAAAAAATGGGGGCGTGATACAGATATGGGGGGCCAGATACACATATGTCACCAATAGTGCAGTGCCATATACACATACACCCCCAATAGTGCAGTGCCAGATACACATATGACCCCAGTAGTGCCAGATACACATATGCCTCCAATAGTGCCAGATTCGGATATGCCCCCAGTAGTGCAGTGCCAGATGCACATATGCCCCTAATAGTGCCAGAAACACATACGCCCCCAATAGTGCCAGATACACATATGCCCCCAATAGTGCCAGATACACATATGCCCCAAGAGTGCCAGACACACATATGCCTCCAATAGTGCCAGATACACATATGCCCCCAGTAGTGCAGTGCCAGATACTCATAAGCCCCCAATAGTGCCAGATACACATGTGCCACAGTAGTGCAGTGCCAGATGCACATATGCCCTCAATAGACAGCACAGGCACCATAATCATTCCCACCCTACATATACAGACAGCACAGACACCATGATCATTCCCCTCCCCCTACATAGACAGCACAGGCATCATAATCACCCACCCCCCACATATACAGACAGCACAAACACCATGATCATCCCCCCAACATAGACAGACAGCACAGGCATCTAGATTAATCCCCCTCCCCCACATTGAGAGACAGCACAGGCACCATGATAAATTCCCACCACACACACACACACGCACATGCACACGCACACACATGCACACAGCACAGGCACCAAAATTAATCCCCCCCCCCACATATATACAGATAGCACAGGCCAGAGCCGGCCCTAACCAATATGATGCCCTAGGCAAGATTTTGGCTGGTGCCCTCTAGCACCACCGCTAGTTCTGCAGGAGATGCCTGGCATGAGTCAGCTGGCAGCTCTGCTAACGTCGGGCGCCTATTGTTTATGAAAATGCATCTTATTTGCATTACTATGTGGCTAGGATGCACAAGCAGCTTCTGCCTATATTCTGTGTGCGACTGTGGCTATATCTGCATACAAAATGCTACATTACAGTAATTTCCAGGAATACACGCAACGTAGCATTTCGTATGCAGATACAGCCGCAGTCACACACAGAATATAGGCATGCCGCATATCATTTTAATCAGCAGAAGCTGCTGGTGCCCCTAAGCATACCAAATGCCCTAGGCATTTGCCTAGTTTGCCTATGCCTAAGGCTGGCTCTGGCACAGGCACCATAATTAACCCCCCCCCCCCCCCCACATATACAGACAGCACAGGCATTATGATTAATTCCCCCACACACGTACAGACAGCGCAGGCACCATAATTAAGTCCCCCAACAAATACATATACAGACAGAACAGACACCATGATCACCCCCCCCCCCCCCCCCCCCAACATAGACAGACAGCACAGGCATCATGATTAATCCCCCTCCCCCACATTGAGAGACAGCACAGGCACCATGATAAATTTGCCCCCCCACACACACAAACATATACAGACAGCACAGACACCATAATTAACCCCCCCCCACACACACACACACACACATGTACAGACAGCACGGGCATCATGAGTAACAAACACACGCATGCAGCACAGACACCATGATTATTCCCCCCCTCACACAGACACACACTTACATACAGACAGCATAGGCAGACTTATAATCATTCTCTCCCCTCCCCCCCCCCATAGACAGTACATGCGCCCGCCCGCCACGCCGGGTCCCCGCACTCATGTAGGACAAGGTGACTTCCCCCGGGATATATAAACATACTACCTCGCCGCAGAAATGAGTGGAGCCTCTCACCACACACGATCCACACACGATGAAGCTCAGCCTGAGCGGAGCACGCTACCCGGAGCTCAGCGCAGCTTCACGTGACTCTCTGCGCTGCAGCAGCTGCATTGGCAGCTACTCCCCCTACTTTCAAGCAGCCAGTGCAGCTGCTGCAGCGTAGGGAGTCACGCGACACGGTGCTGAGTTCCGGTGCGCTCCAGAGCTCTCCAGAGGATCTTTAAAAAAAAAAAAAGGAAAAATATAAATCAGTGCTTGGCGGGCGGGTGGACGGCCACGGAGATCAGCGCAGCGGGCCACGGGTTGAAGACCCCTGGCTTAAGGTATTCAACCCATTGGCCGAGGGTGGCAACGCCAGGCGGTGCCCCTGTTCGGCTGGCGCCCCTGGCGAGTGCCATCCTGGCCAATGGGTAAATACGCCCCTGCTTATGACCCACAAAAATTGTGAGATGGATAAGCTCTTTTTTAAGGCTGACAGGTGATTTTGCTGTCTGTCTCGCCCTCTACCCTGTCAGATCCCTATCTCTCTGCTTTTCTGCCACAGAATACCCCTCCATTCTGGTGTAGTGTGCTGGGAGCCCTTTCAAAATTTTGCTATGGGGCCAACAAAGGTCTAGTTACGCCCCTGCTGATATGACTAGCAAAATAGAGCACCTCAAAAAAAAGCACAGAGGACTTTATTTTATGTAAGGACTTTTAGTAGGACTAGGCTGTCATACATGTTGCTTTGTCTGCTGTAGAGAGTATAAGTCATACCTCCCAACTCTCCCGATTTTCGCGGGACAGTCCTGTTTTTTTGGGACTGTCCCGCTGTCCCACCCGTGTGCCACAGTGTCCCGCGGTGGGGAAGGGGGGCAGTTGGGAGGCTCTGTCACTTGCTGCTCTGCAGCGGTGAATAGAGGCTATTCACTGTAGTCAGGGGGAGAGGGGGCATGCCAGCGGCTCACAGAGCGCTGGGCATGTCCCCTCAGTGACGAAAAAGGGGGCATGGCTCACGATAGCGGCACTCCCGCAAAGCCACGCCCCCTTTTCCCGACGGGGCACGCTATGCCGCGCCAATGTCCCTCTTTATGCAGGATGAAAGTTGGGAGGTATGTGTAAGTGCTTTTCTCAAGTACAAGAAGTTCTGCTTTTTCATTCGGCACTATATTTTCCGAATGTATGACATTATGACAGTATGGGGTATATGCAATTGCGGTCGAATTGACGAGAAAGTCGAAAAACGGGACATATTCGACCAAAAAACCTAGTCGAATTGGATTCGACTATGCAATACAGTACTTTTCGAATAAATACCTGCCGTTTCAGATTTGACTTTTATCAAATCGACTTTTTCAAAATTCGACATGTCTGCAATGGTCAAAATGCGGCTTTTCGACCAAAGTATATTCAATTGAAAAATGACGATTCTACAACAGTGCTATTCGACCGCAAATTCACCATTTTCAGTCCGCCTCACTTTGCTGGCGGGATCTAATAAAAAAATTTTAATAAATGATTTTTTTTTTGCTTTTTGTATTGCTAATAGCATATCTATTTATATTTGAAGGGATTATCTACTTGGTTTGTCTTTTTTTGACTCACAAGTATTATTTAATTGATTTTTTAAAAGAATATTTTTTTCTTCACTCTGCTGAGGGAAATGTACCCATGATTCCACAGTTTTACCCAGGATACACTTCTGCAAAGCCCCTCCTATCTCCTCACTCCCGGTTTTTTGAGACTAGGGAGAAGGAGCTATTTCAGTCAGCTCTATTGTGGAATCGTTTTTTTAGGACAATTCCTGCGTTTTAAAACTCATTCCTATTTTTGTACTGACTACAATAATGAAGCCTTTTTCTGACCAGATTGTGATGTTCATGCTGGTTGCAAGCATGGAGGAAGAAAGGACTGCTGAACATCAGGATCAAAGTCAGCAAATGTCTGCATTGGGTGAGCCAGTATTGCGGGTTTCATTTCCACGTCCACGCCAGTATCGCACTAGGCGTGAACTGGAGGATCTCAGCGAGTTCGAGGTGATTCAAAATTATCGCTAATCGACTCGCGACATATATTCGCTGTACGCTCTGTTGGAGGCCGACCTGGAACCTCGGCACGGACGAATCGTGCAGTCAGCGGTTTCCAGAAACTGCTGGGTACGTTACATTTTTTGGCGTCAGGCACATTCCAGCCTACACTGTCTCAAACATGCGGTTTTTCACAGTCGACACTGTCGCGCTGTATAACCCAGGTCATTAGGGCTTTCCGCAAATTGACGATCCAGTACATCACATTTCCAGAGACGGAAAGCGAATGTCGAGAGATCAAATTAGGCTTTTTCACCAAATACAAATTTCCCAATGTGCTGGGCGCGATTGACTGTACCCACGTGCAGATCAGACCGCCACGTAATTCGGAAGAATGTTTTCGGAACCGAAAACATTTCCATTCCTTGAATGTACAGGCGGTCTGTGATGTCAACATGAGATTTTTAAATATTTTTGTGGGATTTCCTGGATCGTCTCACGACTCCTTCATCCTGAGCCAGTCATCGCTGTTTGACAAGTTCGAAACAGGAAACATGCCTGGTGGCTGGCTGTTAGGTATGTATTTTAATAATTGTTTTTATTTTTTTATTATTATAATAATTTTTTTTTTTTTTTATTAGATTACCTACCATTTTTTTTCTTTTCTATAGGCGATGCGGGTTATCCCAACAAATCGTGGCTCTTGACCCCATTGTCTAAGGCCTGTTGGTAGAGCACAAAAACGTTACCAAGAGACACACATTGCATCGAGGCAAATAATTGAACGTGCCTTCGGTGTACTTAAAAGCCGGTTTCGATGTTTAGACACTTCCGGCGGTGCTCTTTTGTACTCACCGGCGAAGGTTTGCGGCATGATAAATGCATGTTGTATTTTACACAACATATGTGTCGCAAACCGTTTGCCGGTGACTCTTCGTCTCAGTGCTTTCCGACGCGGTAATCGTTCTTCTGCTCTACCGGTGGGTATGGACGAAGGAGAGGATTCCCGACAGGCAGTGATACAAAATTATTTTTCGGTTGCCTGTGAGTATATTTATAACATTTGTATTATCGTGTAAACTGAGATTGTAATATTCTAATAAATACTAGAGATGAGCGCCTGAAATTTTTCGGGTTTTGTGTTTTGGTTTTGGGTTCGGTTCCGCGGCCGTGTTTTGGGTTCGACCGCGTTTTGGCAAAACCTCACCGAATTTTTTTTGTCGGATTCGGGTGTGTTTTGGATTCGGGTGTTTTTTTCAAAAAACCCTAAAAAACAGCTTGAATCATAGAATTTGGGGGTCATTTTGATACCAAAGTATTATTAACCTCAAAAACCATAATTTCCACTCATTTTCAGTCTATTCTGAATACCTCACACCTCACAATATTATTTTTAGTCCTAAAATTTGCACCGAGGTCGCTGTGTGAGTAAGATAAGCGACCCTAGTGGCCGACACAAACACCGGGCCCATCTAGGAGTGGCACTGCAGTGTCACGCAGGATGTCCCTTCCAAAAAACCCTCCCCAAACAGCACATGACGCGAAGAAAAAAAGAGGCGCAATGAGGTAGCTGTGTGAGTAAGATTAGCGACCCTAGTGGCCGACACAAACACCGGGCCCATCTAGGAGTGGCACTGCAGTGTCACGCAGGATGTCCCTTCCAAAAAACCCTCCCCAAACAGCACATGACGCAAAGAAAAAAAGAGGCGCAATGAGGTAGCTGACTGTGTGAGTAAGATAAGCGACCCTAGTGGCCGACACAAACACCTGGCCCATCTAGGAGTGTCACTGCAGTGTCACGCAGGATGTCCCTTCCAAAAAACCCTCCCCAAACAGCACATGACGCAAAGAAAAAAAGAGGCGCAATGAGGTAGCTGACTGTGTGAGTAAGATAAGCGACTCTAGTGGCCGACACAAACACCGGGCCCATCTAGGAGTGGCACTGCAGTGTCACGCAGGATGTCCCTTCCAAAAAACCCTCCCCAAACAGCACATGACGCAAAGAAAAAAAGAGGCGCAATGAGGTAGCTGACTGTGTGAGTAAGATAAGCGACCCTAGTGGCCGACACAAACACCGGGCCCATCTAGGAGTGGCACTGCAGTGTCACGCAGGATGGCCCTTCCAAAAAACCCTCCCCAAACAGCACATGACGCAAAGAAAAAAAGAGGCGCAATGAGGTAGCTGACTGTGTGAGTAAGATAAGCGACCCTAGTGGCCGACACAAACACCGGGCCCATCTAGGAGTGGCACTGCAGTGTCACGCAGGATGTCCCTTCCAAAAAACCCTCCCCAAACAGCACATGACGCAAAGAAAAAAAGAGGCGCAATGAGGTAGCTGACTGTGTGAGTAAGATAAGCGACCCTAGTGGCCGACACAAACACCGGGCCCATCTAGGAGTGGCACTGCAGTGTCACGCAGGATGGCCCTTCCAAAAAACCCTCCCCAAACAGCACATGACGCAAAGAAAAATAAAAGAAAAAAGAGGTGCAAGATGGAATTGTCCTTGGGCCCTCCCACCCACCCTTATGTTGTATAAACAGGACATGCACACTTTAACCAACCCATCATTTCAGTGACAGGGTCTGCCACACGACTGTGACTGATATGACGGGTTGGTTTGGACCCCCCCCAAAAAAGAAGCAATTAATCTCTCCTTGCACAAACTGGCTCTACAGAGGCAAGATGTCCACCTCATCATCATCCTCCGATATATCACCGTGTACATCCCCCTCCTCACAGATTATCAATTCGTCCCCACTGGAATCCACCATCTCAGCTCCCTGTGTACTTTGTGGAGGCAATTGCTGCTGGTCAATGTCTCCGCGGAGGAATTGATTATAATTCATTTTAATGAACATCATCTTCTCCACATTTTCTGGATGTAACCTCGTACGCTGATTGCTGACAAGGTGAGCGGCGGCACTAAACACTCTTTCGGAGTACACACTTGTGGGAGGGCAACTTAGGTAGAATAAAGCCAGTTTGTGCAAGGGCCTCCAAATTGCCTCTTTTTCCTGCCAGTATAAGTACGGACTGTGTGACGTGCCTACTTGGATGCGGTCACTCATATAATCCTCCACCATTCTTTCAATGTTGAGAGAATCATATGCAGTGACAGTAGACGACATGTCCGTAATCGTTGTCAGGTCCTTCAGTCCGGACCAGATGTCAGCATCAGCAGTCGCTCCAGACTGCCCTGCATCACCGCCAGCGGGTGGGCTCGGAATTCTGAGCCTTTTCCTCGCACCCCCAGTTGCGGGAGAATGTGAAGGAGGAGATGTTGACAGGTCGCGTTCCGCTTGACTTGACAATTTTCTCACCAGCAGGTCTTTCAACCCCAGCAGACTTGTGTCTGCCGGAAAGAGAAATCCAAGGTAGGCTTTAAATCTAGGATCGAGCACGGTGGCCAAAATGTAGTGCTCTGATTTCAACAGATTGACCACCCGTGAATCCTTGTTAAGCGAATTAAGGGCTCCATCCACAAGTCCCACATGCCTAGCGGAATCGCTCCGTGTTAGCTCCTCCTTCAATGTCTCCAGCTTCTTCTGCAAAAGCCTGATGAGGGGAATGACCTGACTCAGGCTGGCAGTGTCTGAACTGACTTCACGTGTGGCAAGTTCAAAGGGCATCAGAACCTTGCACAACGTTGAAATCATTCTCCACTGCGCTTGAGACAGGTGCATTCCACCTCCTATATCGTGCTCAATTGTATAGGCTTGAATGGCCTTTTGCTGCTCCTCCAACCTCTGAAGCATATAGAGGGTTGAATTCCACCTCGTTACCACTTCTTGCTTCAGATGATGGCAGGGCAGGTTCAGTAGTTTTTGGTGGTGCTCCAGTCTTCTGTACGTGGTGCCTGTACGCCGAAAGTGTCCCGCAATTCTTCTGGCCACCGACAGCATCTCTTGCACGCCCCTGTCGTTTTTAAAAAAATTCTGCACCACCAAATTCAAGGTATGTGCAAAACATGGGACGTGCTGGAATTTGCCCATATTTAATGCACACACAATATTGCTGGCGTTGTCCGATGCCACAAATCCACAGGAGAGTCCAATTGGGGTAAGCCATTCTGCGATGATCTTCCTCAGTTGCCGTAAGAGGTTTTCAGCTGTGTGCGTATTCTGGAAAGCGGTGATACAAAGCGTAGCCTGCCTAGGAAAGAGTTGGCGTTTGCGAGATGCTGCTACTGGTGCCGCCGCTGCTGTTCTTGCGGCGGGAGTCCATACATCTACCCAGTGGGCTGTCACAGTCATATAGTCCTGACCCTGCCCTGCTCCACTTGTCCACATGTCCGTGGTTAAGTGGACATTGGGTCCAGCTGCATTTTTTAGGACACTGGTGAGTCTTTTTCTGAGGTCCGTGTACATTTTCGGTATCGCCTGCCTAGAGAAGTGGAACCTAGATGGTATTTGGTAACGGGGGCACACTGCCTCAATAAATTGTCTAGTTCCCTGTGAACTAACGGCGGATACCGGACGCACGTCTAACACCAACATAGTTGTCAAGGCCTCAGTTATCCGCTTTGCAGCAGGATGACTGCTGTGATATTTCATCTTCCTCGCAAAGGACTGTTGAACAGTCAATTGCTTACTGGAAGTAGTACAAGTGGGCTTACGACTTCCCCTCTGGGATGACCATCGACTCCCAGCAGCAACAACAGCAGCGCCAGCAGCAGTAGGCGTTACACGCAAGGATGCATCGGAGGAATCCCAGGCAGGAGAGGACTCGTCAGAATTGCCAGTGACATGGCCTGCAGGACTATTGGCATTCCTGGGGAAGGAGGAAATTGACACTGAGGGAGTTGGTGGGGTGGTTTGCGTGAGCTTGGTTACAAGAGGAAGGGATTTACTGGTCAGTGGACTGCTTCCGCTGTCACCCAAAGTTTTTGAACTTGTCACTGACTTATTATGAATGCGCTGCAGGTGACGTATAAGGGAGGATGTTCCGAGGTGGTTAACGTCCTTACCCCTACTTATTACAGCTTGACAAAGGGAACACACGGCTTGACACCTGTTGTCCGCATTTCTGTTGAAATAGTTCCACACCGAAGAGCTGATTTTTTTGGTATTTTCACCAGGCATGTCAACGGCCATATTCCTCCCACGGACAACAGGTGTCTCCCCGGGTGCCTGACTTAAACAAACCACCTCACCATCAGAATCCTCCTGGTCAATTTCCTCCCCAGCGCCAGCAACACCCATATCCTCCTCATCCTGGTGTACTTCAACACTGACATCTTCAATCTGACTATCAGGAACTGGACTGCGGGTGCTCCTTCCAGCACTTGCAGGGGGCGTGCAAATGGTGGAAGGCGCATGCTCTTCACGTCCAGTGTTGGGAAGGTCAGGCATCGCAACCGACACAATTGGACTCTCCTTGTGGATTTGGGATTTCGAAGAACGCACAGTTCTTTGCGGTGCTACTGCTTTTGCCAGCTTGAGTCTTTTCATTTTTCTAGCGAGAGGCTGAGTGCCTCCATCCTCATGTGAAGCTGAACCACTAGCCATGAACATAGGCCAGGGCCTCAGCCGTTCCTTGCCACTCCGTGTGGTAAATGGCATATTGGCAAGTTTACGCTTCTCCTCCGACAATTTTATTTTAGGTTTTGGAGTCCTTTTTTTACTGATATTTGGTGTTTTGGATTTTACATGCTCTGTACTATGACATTGGGCATCGGCCTTGGCAGACGACGTTGCTGGCATTTCATCGTCTCGGCCATGACTAGTGGCAGCAGCTTCAGCACGAGGTGGAAGTGGATCTTGATCTTTCCCTAATTTTGGAACCTCAACATTTTTGTTCTCCATATTTTAATAGGCACAACTAAAAGGCACCTCAGGTAAACAATGGAGATGGATGGATACTAGTATACAATTATGAATGGACTGCCGAGTGCCGACACAGAGGTAGCTACAGCCGTGGACTACCGTACTGTACTGTGTCTGCTGCTAATATAGACTGGATGATAATGAGATGTAGTATGTATGTATAAAGAAGAAAGAAAAAAAAACCACGGGTAGGTGGTATACAATTATGGACGGACTGCCGATTGCCGACACAGAGGTAGCTACAGCCGTGGACTACCGTACTGTACTGTGTCTGCTGCTAATATAGACTGGATGATAATGAGATGTAGTATGTATAAAGAAGAAAGAAAAAAAAACCACGGGTAGGTGGTATACAATTATGGATGGACTGCCGAGTGCCGACACAGAGGTAGCTACAGCCGTGGACTACCGTACTGTACTGTGTCTGCTGCTAATATAGACTGGATGATAATGAGATGTAGTATGTATGTATAAAGAAGAAAGAAAAAAAAACCACGGGTAGGTGGTATACAATTATGGACGGACTGCCGAGTGCCGACACAGAGGTAGCTACAGCCGTGGACTACCGTACTGTACTGTGTCTGCTGCTAATATAGACTGGATGATAATGAGATGTAGTATGTATAAAGAAGAAAGAAAAAAAAACCACGGGTAGGTGGTATACAATTATGGATGGACTGCCGAGTGCCGACACAGAGGTAGCTACAGCCGCGGACTACCGTACTGTACTGTGTCTGCTGCTAATATAGACTGGTTGATAATGAGATGTAGTATGTATGTATAAAGAAGAAAGAAAAAAAAACCACGGGTAGGTGGTATACAATTATGGACGGACTGCCGAGTGCCGACTCAGAGGTAGCTACAGCCATGGACTACCGTACTGTACTGTGTCTGCTGCTAATATAGACTGGATGATAATGAGATGTAGTATGTATAAAGAAGAAAGAAAAAAAAAACCACGGGTAGGTGGTATACAATTATGGATGGACTGCCGAGTGCCGACACAGAGGTAGCTACAGCCGTGGACTACCGTACTGTACTGTGTCTGCTGCTAATATAGACTGGATGATAATGAGATGTAGTATGTATAAAGAAGAAAGAAAAAAAAAACCACGGGTAGGTGGTATACAATTATGGATGGACTGCCGAGTGCCGACACAGAGGTAGCTACAGCCGTGAACTACCGTACTGTGTCTGCTGCGACTGGATGATAAATAATGATATAAAAAATATATATATATCACTACTGCAGCCGGACAGGTATATATTATATAATGACGGACCTGCTGGACACTGTCTGTCAGCAGAATGAGTTTTTTATAGAATAAAAAAAAAAACAACACCACACAAGTCACACGACGAGTGTTTAACTTTTTCAGGCAATCACAATATAGTATACTATACTGGTGGTCAGTGTGGTCAGGTCACTGGTCAGTCACACTGGCAGTGGCACTCCTGCCTGCAGCAAAAGTGTGCACTGTTTAATTTTAATAATATGTATGTACTCCTGGCTCCTGCTATAACCTATAACTGCTCCCCAGTCTCCCCCACAATTAAGCTGTGTGAGCACAGTCAGATATTATACATAGATGATGCAGCACACTGGGCTGAGCACAGATATGGTATGTGACTGAGTCACTGTGTATCGTTTTTTTCAGGCAGAGAACGGATTATATTAAATAAAACTGCACTGGTGGTCACTGGTCAGTGGTCAGTCACTAGTAAACTCTGCACTCTCTAGTACTCCTAAGCTCCAGTAAATCAAGTGTCTCTGTCTCAATCTCACTCTCTCTCTTCTAATCTAAATGGAGAGGACGCCAGCCACGTCCTCTCCCTATCAATCTCAATGCACGTGTGAAAATGGCGGCGACGCGCGGCTCCTTATATAGAATCCGAGTCTCGCGATAGAATCCGAGCCTCGCGAGAATCCGACAGCATCATGATGACGTTCGGGCGCGCTCGGGTTAACCGAGCAAGGCGGGAAGATCCGAGTCGCTCGGACCCGTGAAAAAAAACATGAAGTTCGGGCGGGTTCGGATTCCGAGGAACCGAACCCGCTCATCTCTAATAAATACATCTTTATTTATGTATTTCAGAGTTTGACGTCCTGTTGATGTGCATTCCCAGGCCTGTTTTGTCCTGTTGACAAATCGTTACCCCCTGTTTTATCCTGTTGTTGGGTTGCTGCAAATATTGAACCATTTTATCCAACTCTACCATGGGCGACCTACTTGTGATGTGGACAAGACCCTCCGCCATGTAGCAGACAACCCCGCTCAGGTGAGATGAATTGCCAAAAACTCCCTCTTGTAAAAAGTCACCCCGGCATGTGCAAAGTGCAGGCCTCCGGCATTTGCCAAACTGCACATCCAATCATGCACTGACAGGAATGCTTACGCTGTGTCAGGGCATGCTTGGATGTGTAGTTTCTCAAGTGCCGGAGGGTTGCATTTGGGACAAAGGCCACTGTTACCTGCTTGTGTCAAAAAGTGTTGATTGTACCTTGTCTTTTCCATACCTGGGGGACACTATTACCAATAGCTGGAACCTCATACTATTCTCTTCCACAGGTCTTGCGGAGTATCCTTCCCAAGTGGCGTGGATGTGAAGAGACACGACATTTCCCCTGATGTTCCATGTGTGACCTACTTGTGATGTGGACCTGAACCTCCGCCATGTAGCAGACAACCCCGCTCAGGTGAGATGTATTGCCCAAAAATCCCTCTTGTCCAAAGTCATCCTGGCGTGACCCAATTGCAGCCCCCCAGCATTTGCCAAACTGCACATCCAATCATGCCCTGACAGGAATGCTTACGCTCAGAGCCGGCCATAGGCATAGGCAAACTAGGCAGTTGCCTAGGGCATTTGATATAATACAAGTTTGAAAAAAACAGCGCCCCAACTCAAAAGTGCAGCAATAGTGGTCCAGGTGATCCCACTCACCAGAAACGTTCAAGACAATAACAACAAGTGTGGACTACCTTGCGCACCCTCTTGATAACCGGGTAAAAAACGGGGTTAACAGATATAAAAATAAAAATAAAAATAACCTCAATGTTCCACTCTCCCCTTTATTTACTGGGATATTATAGTAGTATAGTCCAAATATAATTTCACCGAGCGGACTTCAACCTCAGATGTCCAATTTCTTGTTCTCTTAGTCTCTCCTTTCTCCAAATGGGAAACCAATTTCATGTGGACCCCAAAAACGGAAAAGAAAGGAGAATATAGAGTAATATTGTTTTTATTCAAGGAATTTTTTAAAATTTATATGTAAAATCGGTATTTCCCACAAAGAAAAAAATGAACAAAATTAAATACATATACAGCAATCCACCAAGGATTGGGCTAGAATGCGTACCGGATTTCGTGGGGTGTCATGAAATGTCCACCCTAAACAGCATGTTAATATACCAAGGATTCCCCTCGTTCCTTCCAGGTGCTGTGTCGGTCTCAGGATCTGCAGTACCCAAGAGATCAAATACCGGCTCAGTGCAGTCTCCCCAATCAGATCACCAACGCGTTTCTGCTCTCAAGGGAGCCTTTTTCAAGGTGTATGGTGGACTTAACTGCTCTGGGTTTTTATGCTCCCCAGAGTGATCTGATTGGTTGATACTGCCCACAGCCTAATCGGTGTCTTCCCTGTCTAATTTTCTATCTAACTCCTTCCCTTTTTTACTTTAGAATGTACAGGGGGTTTGTACAAAGGTCACAAATCCAATTTTAGAAACTGAGATGAACAGTATACCGAGTTTTTAAACCCGATTTGCGGCGTGCGTTCCAAGCCGTGGAACGCACGCCACTTCCGCTTCCGCTTTCGGACTTTTTCCCCGGCGTGCGCTCCATACCTTGAGACGCACGCCACTTCCTATTCTATCTCCACTCCTTCCGGCGTGCGTTCCACACCCGTGGAACGCACGCCGCTTCCTGTAGTCGTCTCTCCTCACAGTAACGGCTCACTGTGAGAGCGGAGATTCGTTCAGAAACCTTCATTACCATATTCCATTCTTAAAGGGATAATGCATTCTCTATACAGTGCACCTACCCCATAGTGATAAATATATATCCAAATACCAAAAACGTAAAAAACATCTTAAATATCAGTGCATATGACAACAATACATGTACAAAATTCATGCATGATAAATTATGAACATATTTAGAATCAATTAAAAATCAATTAAAAATTAAACATTATATCCCCAATTTAAAACATATTTTTTGACCAGATTTGAAAAAAATATTAATAATAAAAAATACAAATTTTTCCAATGGTTTAAAACACTGTGAGAAAAGTCATTAAATTCAGATAGGATATTATAAAAACCATTTCAGCTCAAATTCTAGATTTAAACCTTTAGGAGCTAGAGTCCCCATATCAAAAATACATTTCATTTCCGCTTGTGCTAGTGCTTCCTCTGTATTTTGTTTCCTCCAATGATTACTCACTGTTTTTATCCCTATTACTTTTTTTAGAGATTTATGGTCACAGGAATGTATTTCTTTAAAATGGTTCGATACTGAATGATTGGGGTAACCTTTTTTGATATTTCTCAGATGTTCTGCCCACCGCTCTTTTAAAGATCTGGATGTACGTCCTATATATTGCAGCCCACAACTGCATTCTATCAAGTAAATGCAATTTTTTGTGTTGCATGTTACGAAATCAAGAATACGGTACACTTTTCCTGTAGATTTTGATTGTACCTCTTCCACTTTACTGGCTTGTGTGGTGTGGTGTCTGCACATATTGCAGAGTCCACACCTGTGGAAACCCTGGGTTTTTATTCTTCCAGATTTTTTTGGACCTATGGCACTTTTTACTAATTTCTGTTTTAGATTCGGTGCCTTCCTATAAATAAATTTCGGCTTAGACGGTAAAATGCTTTTTAAAATCGGATCTCTATTCAACAGATGCCAGTGTTTGTAGAATATTTTTTCTACTTCCTTGTGCTGGCTATTAAAAGAAGTGATAAAAGGTAAAACTATATCATCTTTTTTGTCTTTGATGTTTGTTTTTAGGAGGTCTTTCCTTTCTATTGCTCCAATTTCTATAATGTATTTATTCAAGGTGTCTTTATCGTATCCTTTTGCCACGAATTTTTGCTGTAAACTTCTTGACTGATCCTGGAAAGTGCTTTGGTCTGTGCAGTTGCGCCTCATCCTTCTAAACTGGCCTTTGGGTACATTTCTTATCCAATTTTGGTGATGATTACTTTTCGTGGAAATATAAGAATTGCTATCGGTGGGTTTAAAATACGATTTAGTTTTCAGTATCCCATTCTCTATATATATCCAAAGATCTAAGAATTGTATCTCGAGAGGACTGGTATTGAATGTTAAAAATATATTAAAATCATTAATATTTAAAGAAGTACAGAAGGAATTCAATGAGGAATCATCCCCTTCCCAGATAAAAACAATATCATCGATAAAACGATGCCAAAGCTTGATGTTCTTCAAAAAGGGATTGTTTTCGGACCAAATATATTCATCCTCCCATAGTCCCATAAACAGGTTGGCATATGCAGGGGCAAATTTTGTGCCCATCGCGGTTCCTTTCTTCTGTTGGTAGAATTTACCGTTATACCAGAAAAAATTGTTATTTAAAATAAATTTTATACTATCTAAAATGAACTGGATTTTCTTTTCCTCCAAGTTGCTCCTCAGGAGATGATGTTCAGTTGCTTGCACTCCTTTAGTGTGGTCAATAATAGTATATAAGCTACTCACATCTGCAGTCCCTAATATGAAATTGGGCTGCCATTCTACCTGTTCTAATTTTTGAAGTATATCTCCTGTATCTTTAATATAGGATCTTAATTTTAAAACTTCCGGTTGAAGATGATGATCCACATAGTGGGACAAATTAGATGTTACCGAATTAGTTCCTGCCACAATGGGTCTACCCGGGGGATCTTCCAGACTTTTGTGGATCTTTGGTAAGACATAGAAGACTGGGAGTGTGGGATCTTTTATGTTGATATAACTTTCTTCTTTCTCTGTTAATATTTCTTCTATCTTATACTTCAAACAGAAATTCTTTAATTCTTTCTGAATCCGTTCATTTGGGTTACTTCTTAAGGTAGCGTAGGTATCTTTATCATTTAATTGTTTCTTAATCTCATTATCATATTTGACAGCGTCCATAATCACTACCCCACCCCCTTTGTCTGCGGGTTTTTTCACGATGTTATCATTACTGTTGAGGGATTGGATTGCTTCCCTCTCCTTTTTAGAGAGATTCTGGCTATTTCCCCATTTAGAGGGGATCTCTTCCAAATCCGCCATAACTGCCCTGCCGAAACTTTCTACAAAGCACCCCCGTGCAAAGGTGGGATTAAAAGTTGATTTAGGACGAAAGGGGTCTCTATTGACCAAACTATCACATTTCTGATTAATGAAATATTTTTTAAGTGAAATTTTTCTAATAAACTTCTGAATATCTATATAAGTTTCAAACTTATTCAGTTTGTTGTCTGGAGCAAATTTTAAACCTCGTTCCAACGTTTTAGTTTCATCAGATGACAAAATGTGTGCGCTCAAGTTGAATATTTTTGTTTTTTCAGCTCCCCCTTCTGTACTTTGAAGCGATCCACATTCCTTCTTTTTCGTTATCCCACTCCCTCTTTTTCCTCTTTTCTTCTTTTCTCTTCTAAAAACTAGTACCTTCTGTAACGATTCCTGTTCCGTCCTAAAAAATCTTCTTTATTCATGGCTGCAAATCTGTTTCTCGTATTTGGTGGGGAATAGTTCCTTTCACGTCTATCCCCATTCCACTCATCTTTAATATAAAAACCCTTAGTTCTATAGGGTCTTTCTTTTTGTCTTCCTTCCCCATTCGGTTTTCTCCAATTACTCTGATAATTTCTTTCTCTTGGATAAGATGTTTTCCTTGTTCTAAAAACAGCTTCATTCCGTCTGTTATTCGAATTCTTACGTCTCAATCTCGGACTGGGTACATATTTATAAGGGGTTTCTTCTATTTCTTCTATTGGTTCCCCGTTGATTTCTTCTTCTCCTATATCCTCTAATCTCTCCTCATTTTCTTCTTCTTCTCTTCCCTTCTTGTCCCTGATATACTTCCTCTTTTTTCTTAAAATAATCTCTTTTTCTTTTCTAATAATTCTTGATTCCATTTTCCTTTCTAGCTCACTATATTCCTCCATATCTCTATAAGGTGTAAGGTCTTTAGTTAATACATCTATCTGTCTTTCTAATTGTTCTAAATTCTTCTTTCTTTCCTGTATAATTAATCCCATTAAAGACATGGAACAATCTTCTAGTATTTTTCCCCATTTAAGGTAAAACTCATTGCTTTCGTTATCAGAGGAGGGTTTTTTTATCTAGTTTTAAACCTTTTGGGATGAGTTTTTCTGCTACATATTTCTCTAAAGTAGTGACTTCCCACCATACTTTACTCTCTCCAATGAGAACATATTCCAATTTCCTCATAATAATTTCTGCTTCCTCTAATGTTCCTAAATCTGTTTTATCTTCCCCATCATGTCCATTTACTTCAAAGACAGAATTAAGTAAAAGTTTTCTCTGATCCCTATAACCAAGCATGGTTCGCTAGTTTCTAATGGGTACACAATAGAATACAAGTTTGAAAAAAACAGCGCCCCAACTCAAAAGTGCAGCAATAGTGGTCCAGGTGATCCCACTCACCAGAAACGTTCAAGACAATAACAACAAGTGTGGACTACCTTGCGCACCCTCTTGATAACCGGGTAAAAAACAGGGTTAACAGATATAAAAATAAAAATAACCTCAATGTTCCACTCTCCCCTTTATTTACTGGGATATTATAGTAGTATAGTCCAGACTATACTACTATAATATCCCAGTAAATAAAGGGGAGAGTGGAAAATGAGGAGAGATTAGAGGATATAGGAGAAGAAGAAAGCAACGGGGAACCAATAGAAGAAATAGAAGAAACCCCTTATAAATATGTACCCAGTCCGAGATTGAGACGTAAGAATTCGAATAACAGACGGAATGAAGCTGTTTTTAGAACAAGGAAAACATCTTATCCAAGAGAAAGAAATTATCAGAGTAATTGGAGAAAACCGAATGGGGAAGGAAGACAAAAAGAAAGACCCTATAGAACTAAGGGTTTTTATATTAAAGATGAGTGGAATGGGGATAGACGTGAAAGGAACTATTCCCCACCAAATACGAGAAACAGATTTGCAGCCATGAATAAAGAAGATTTTTTAGGACGGAACAGGAATCGTTACAGAAGGTACTAGTTTTTAGAAGAGAAAAGAAGAAAAGAGGAAAAAGAGGGAGTGGGATAACGAAAAAGAAGGAATGTGGATCGCTTCAAAGTACAGAAGGGGGAGTTGAAAAAACAAAAATATTCAACTTGAGCGCACACATTTTGTCATCTGATGAAACTAAAACGTTGGAACGAGGTTTAAAATTTGCTCCAGACAACAAACTGAATAAGTTTGAAACTTATATAGATATTCAGAAGTTTATTAGAAAAATTTCACTTAAAAAATATTTCATTAATCAGAAATGTGATAGTTTGGTCAATAGAGACCCCTTTCGTCCTAAATCAACTTTTAATCCCACCTTTGCACGGGGGTGCTTTGTAGAAAGTTTCGGCAGGGCAGTTATGGCGGATTTGGAAGAGATCCCCTCTAAATGGGGAAATAGCCAGAATCTCTCTAAAAAGGAGAGGGAAGCAATCCAATCCCTCAACAGTAATGATAACATCGTGATAAAACCCGCAGACAAAGGGGGTGGGGTAGTGATTATGGACGCTGTCAAATATGATAATGAGATTAAGAAACAATTAAATGATAAAGATACCTACGCTACCTTAAGAAGTAACCCAAATGAACGTATTCAGAAAGAATTAAAGAATTTCTGTTTGAAGTATAAGATAGAAGAAATATTAACAGAGAAAGAAGAAAGTTATATCAACATAAAAGATCCCACACTCCCAGTCTTCTATGTCTTACCAAAGATCCACAAAAGTCTGGAAGATCCCCCGGGTAGACCCATTGTGGCAGGAACTAATTCGGTAACATCTAATTTGTCCCACTATGTGGATCATCATCTTCAACCGGAAGTTTTAAAATTAAGATCCTATATTAAAGATACAGGAGATATACTTCAAAAATTAGAACAGGTAGAATGGCAGCCCAATTTCATATTAGGGACTGCAGATGTGAGTAGCTTATATACTATTATTGACCACACTAAAGGAGTGCAAGCAACTGAACATCATCTCCTGAGGAGCAACTTGGAGGAAAAGAAAATCCAGTTCATTTTAGATAGTATAAAATTTATTTTAAATAACAATTTTTTCTGGTATAACGGTAAATTCTACCAACAGAAGAAAGGAACCGCGATGGGCACAAAATTTGCCCCTGCATATGCCAACCTGTTTATGGGACTATGGGAGGACGAATATATTTGGTCCGAAAACAATCCCTTTTTGAAGAACATCAAGCTTTGGCATCGTTTTATCGATGATATTGTTTTTATCTGGGAAGGGGATGATTCCTCATTGAATTCCTTCTGTACTTCTTTAAATATTAATGATTTTAATATATTTTTAACATTCAATACCAGTCCTCTCGAGATACAATTCTTAGATCTTTGGATATATATAGAGAATGGGATACTGAAAACTAAATCGTATTTTAAACCCACCGATAGCAATTCTTATATTTCCACGAAAAGTAATCATCACCAAAATTGGATAAGAAATGTACCCAAAGGCCAGTTTAGAAGGATGAGGCGCAACTGCACAGACCAAAGCACTTTCCAGGATCAGTCAAGAAGTTTACAGCAAAAATTCATGGCAAAAGGATACGATAAAGACACCTTGAATAAATACATTATAGAAATTGGAGCAATAGAAAGGAAAGACCTCCTAAAAACAAACATCAAAGACAAAAAAGATGATATAGTTTTACCTTTTATCACTTCTTTTAATAGCCAGCACAAGGAAGTAGAAAAAATATTCTACAAACACTGGCATCTGTTGAATAGAGATCCGATTTTAAAAAGCATTTTACCGTCTAAGCCGAAATTTATTTATAGGAAGGCACCGAATCTAAAACAGAAATTAGTAAAAAGTGCCATAGGTCCAAAAAAATCTGGAAGAATAAAAACCCAGGGTTTCCACAGGTGTGGACTCTGCAATATGTGCAGACACCACACCACACAAGCCAGTAAAGTGGAAGAGGTACAATCAAAATCTACAGGAAAAGTGTACCGTATTCTTGATTTCGTAACATGCAACACAAAAAATTGCATTTACTTGATAGAATGCAGTTGTGGGCTGCAATATATAGGACGTACATCCAGATCTTTAAAAGAGCGGTGGGCAGAACATCTGCGAAATATCAAAAAAGGTTACCCCAATCATTCAGTATCGAACCATTTTAAAGAAATACATTCCTGTGACCATAAATCTCTAAAAAAAGTAATAGGGATAAAAACAGTGAGTAATCATTGGAGGAAACAAAATACAGAGGAAGCACTAGCACAAGCGGAAATGAAATGTATTTTTGATATGGGGACTCTAGCTCCTAAAGGTTTAAATCTAGAATTTGAGCTGAAATGGTTTTTATAATATCCTATCTGAATTTAATGACTTTTCTCACAGTGTTTTAAACCATTGGAAAAATTTGTATTTTTTATTATTAATATTTTTTTCAAATCTGGTCAAAAAATATGTTTTAAATTGGGGATATAATGTTTAATTTTTAATTGATTTTTAATTGATTCTAAATATGTTCATAATTTATCATGCATGAATTTTGTACATGTATTGTTGTCATATGCACTGATATTTAAGATGTTTTTTACGTTTTTGGTATTTGGATATATATTTATCACTATGGGGTAGGTGCACTGTATAGAGAATGCATTATCCCTTTAAGAATGGAATATGGTAATGAAGGTTTCTGAACGAATCTCCGCTCTCACAGTGAGCCGTTACTGTGAGGAGAGACGACTACAGGAAGCGGCGTGCGTTCCACGGGTGTGGAACGCACGCCGGAAGGAGTGGAGATAGAATAGGAAGTGGCGTGCGTCTCAAGGTATGGAGCGCACGCCGGGGAAAAAGTCCGAAAGCGGAAGCGGAAGTGGCGTGCGTTCCACGGCTTGGAACGCACGCCGCAAATCGGGTTTAAAAACTCGGTATACTGTTCATCTCAGTTTCTAAAATTGGATTTGTGACCTTTGTACAAACCCCCTGTACATTCTAAAGTAAAAAAGGGAAGGAGTTAGATAGAAAATTAGACAGGGAAGACACCGATTAGGCTGTGGGCAGTATCAACCAATCAGATCACTCTGGGGAGCATAAAAACCCAGAGCAGTTAAGTCCACCATACACCTTGAAAAAGGCTCCCTTGAGAGCAGAAACGCGTTGGTGATCTGATTGGGGAGACTGCACTGAGCCGGTATTTGATCTCTTGGGTACTGCAGATCCTGAGACCGACACAGCACCTGGAAGGAACGAGGGGAATCCTTGGTATATTAACATGCTGTTTAGGGTGGACATTTCATGACACCCCACGAAATCCGGTACGCATTCTAGCCCAATCCTTGGTGGATTGCTGTATATGTATTTAATTTTGTTCATTTTTTTCTTTGTGGGAAATACCGATTTTACATATAAATTTTAAAAAATTCCTTGAATAAAAACAATATTACTCTATATTCTCCTTTCTTTTCCGTTTTTGGGGTCCACATGAAATTGGTTTCCCATTTGGAGAAAGGAGAGACTAAGAGAACAAGAAATTGGACATCTGAGGTTGAAGTCCGCTCGGTGAAATTATATTTGGACTATACTACTATAATATCCCAGTAAATAAAGGGGAGAGTGGAACATTGAGGTTATTTTTATTTTTATTTTTATATCTGTTAACCCCGTTTTTTACCCGGTTATCAAGAGGGTGCGCAAGGTAGTCCACACTTGTTGTTATTAGGGCATTTGATATGCCTAGGGGCATCAGCAGCTTCTGCTGATTAAAATGATATGCGGCATGCCTATATTACTGTAATGTAGCATTTCGTATGCAGATACAGCCGCAGTCACACACAGAAGATAGGCATGCTGCATATCAATTTAATCAGCAGAAGCTGCTTGTGCATCCTAGCTACATTGCAATGCAAATAAGATGCATTTTCATTAAAAAAAGGTGCCCGACATTAGCATTGAGGCAAGATTTATGAGGGCACATCTGTATCCAAGCAGAGGCAGAGGTCACAGTGTTAGTGGCAGTGTGAGTGCTGTGTGCATGTGAGTGGGTTGGTTGTGCTGTAGTGTTCGGAATATGTGTAAGGAGCATTATGTGTGTCATATAAAAATGCATTAATAATGTGCAACATATGTGTTAAGGGGCACTATGTGTGTCATTATGTGTATAAGGGGATTAATAATGTGCGGCATATGTGTAAGGGACATTATGTGTAAAAGGGCATTAATAAAGGTTGTCATAATGTGTAAGGCGCATTATGTTTATAAGGACATTAATAATGTGTCTCATGTGTAAGGGGCATTACTGTGTGGAATTGTGTATAAATGCTAATTTGTGGCATTATGTGTATAAGGTGCTCTACTATGTGGCATTGCATATAGAAAGGGCACTACTGTGTCGTCTAATGTGAATAATGAGCAATAGGGTGTGGTGTAATGTGAATAAGGGGCTCTACTGTGAGGAGTAACGTTTATAAGGTAAAGTGATACTACTGTGGGATGTAATATGAATTATGGACACTATCGCATGATCAAATGTGAATAAAGTTGCAGTACTGTGTGGCGTAATTGGAATTGGGGTTACTATTGTGTGGCCATGCCCCTTGCCAGCAAAAACACCCCCCTTTTTGGGCTGTGCGCCAAATGTGCAAACTGTTCCTATTTAAAATATAGGGGGTACAAACACCAAAATAAGGACTGCTATGGGTGAGGGGTGATGGTGCTGGGAAAGAGGTGCAAGGTCAGAGGCGGAACCAGCGGTGGTGCTAGGGGGCACCAGCCAAAATCTTGCCTAGGGCATCATATTGGTTAGGGCCGGCTCTGCTTACGCTGTGTCAGGGCATGCTTGGATGTGTAGTTTCTCAAGTGCCGGAGGGTTGCATTTGGGACAAAGGCCACTGTTACCTGCTTGTGTCAAAAAGTGTTGATTGTACCTTGTCTTTTCCATACCTGGGGGACACTATTACCAATAGCTGGAACCTCATACTATTCTCTTCCACAGGTCTTGCGGAGTATCCTTTCCAAGTGGCGTGGATGTGAAGAGACACGACATTTCCCCTGATGTTCCATGTGTGACCTACTTGTGATGTGGACCTGAACCTCCGCCATGTAGCAGACAACCCCGCTCAGGTGAGATGTATTGCCCAAAAATCCCTCTTGTCCAAAGTCACCCCAGCATGTCCAAAGTGCAGCCCTCCGGCATTTGCCAAACTGCACATCCAATCATGCCCTGATGCTTACACATGTGTGTCAGGGAATGTTTGGATGTGTAGTTACGCAAGTGCTGGAGGGTTGCATTTCGGGCCGCTGTAACCTGCTTGTGTCGTGTTGCTTCAACTTGTACCTCTTCTTTTCCGTACCAGGGTGACACTATTTCCAATACCTGGAACCTCATATTATTTTCTTCCACAGGTCTTGCGGAGTATCCTTCCCAAGTGGCGTGGATGTGAAGAGACAAGACATTTCCCCTGATGTTCCATGGGTGACCTACTTGTGATTTTGGCCTGAACCTCCGCCATGTAGCAGACAACCCCGCTCAGGTGAGATGTATTGCCCAAAAATCCCTCTTGTCCAAAGTCACCCCAGCATGTCCAAAGTGCAGCCCTCCGGCATTTGCCAAACTGCACATCCAATCATGCCCTGATGCTTACACATGTGTGTCAGGGAATGTTTGGATGTGTAGTTACGCAAGTGCTGGAGGGTTGCATTTCGGGCCGCTGTAACCTGCTTGTGTCGTGTTGCTTGTACCTCTTCTTTTCCGTACCAGGGTGACACTATTTCCAATACCTGGAACCTCATATTATTTTCTTCCACAGGTCTTGCGGAGTATCCTTCCCAAGTGGCGTGGATGTGAAGAGACAAGACATTTCCCCTGATGTTCCATGGGTGACCTACTTGTGATGTGGACCTGAACCTCCGCCATGTAGCAGACAACCCCGCTCAGGTGAGATGTATTGCCCAAAAATCCCTCTTGTCCAAAGTCACCCCAGCATGTCCAAAGTGCAGCCCTCCGGCATTTGCCAAACTGCACATCCAATTATGCCCTGATGCTTACACGTGTGTCAGGGAATGTTTGGATGTGTAGTTACGCAAGTGCCGGAGGGTTGCATTTGGGCCCACTGTAACCTGCTTGTGTCGTGTTGTTTGTACCTTTTCCTTTTCCGTACCAGGGTGAAACTACCAATACCTGGAATCTCATACTATTCTCTTCCACAGGTCTTGCGGAGTATCCTTCCCAAGTGGCTTGAATCCTCATGGATGAAGAGGGACACAACTGTTCCCCTGCTGTACCATGGGCGACCTAACACAATTCCACTGCATGTCATATTTAATATTGTATTTATTATTAATTGAAATAAAAACCACATAAAACTTCTCATTTTAAAATTTTATTAAAAAAAAATTGTATTTGATTTTTGAAATAAAAATTTGAAAGGTAATTAAACAAAAAAAGTAGTTTGTTCTTCTTTACATTCTTTTCTTGTGTAGAAAGATATCTGTGGGGAAAAAAAATATTAAGTAAAGACACTAATGTCATGTTCGTTCCTTTCTCCAAGAACATTTGTGGAACCACACAGCCCAGCATGACCCATTGCTGGGTTTTGTGGTTCCACAAAGGCAGGCGTGGCAGAGTGGTGTCAGTGGTCATCACTTTGACACGCTTGCATTTGTGGAACCACACAGCCCAGCATGACCCATTGCTGGGTTGTGTGGTTCCACTAAGGCAGGCGTGGCAGAGTGGTGTCAGTGGTCATCACTTTGACACGCTTGCATTTGTGGAACCACACAGCCCAGCATGACCCATTGCTGGGTTGTGTGGTTCCACAAAGGCAGGCGTGGCAGAGTGGTGTCAGTGGTCATCACTTTGACACGCTTGCATTTGTGGAACCACACAGCCCAGCATGACCCATTGCTGGGTTGTGTGGTTCCACAAAGGCAGGCGTGGCAGAGTGGTGTCAGTGGACATCACTTTGAAACACTTGCATTTGTGGAACCACACAGCCCAGCATGACCCATTGCTGGGTTGTGTGGTTCCACAAAGGCAGGCGTGGCAGAGTGGTGTCAGTGGTCATCACTTTGACACGCTTGCATTTGTGGAACCACACAGCCCAGCATGACCCATTGCTGGGTTGTGTGGTTCCACAAAGGCAGGCGTGGCAGAGTTGTGTCAGTGGTCATCACTTTGACACGCTTGCATTTGTGGAACCACACAGCCCAGCATGACCCATTGCTGGGTTGTGTGGTTCCACAAAGGCAGACGTGGCAGAGTGGTGTCAGTGGTCATCACTTTGACACGTTTGCATTTGTGGAACCACACAGCCCAGCATGACCCATTGCTGGGTTGTGTGGTTCCACAAAGGCAGGCGGTCAACAGTTTCTTGAATATATACATTGAAACATGGCTCTACTCACCTTGGTACTCACAACACGAACTATGCCGTCCACTTAAATTTTCCACCCAATCCTATGAATAAGCCAAAAACAAACACTAGTGAATAGTAAATTCACACAACAGTGAAAGAATATTGTACACCATTACAAGAAGTATTTTTTGGGTAGAAGAGTGGTATCAGAATAGCTCTTTGGCCCATCATACATTTAGCCACAAGGAGCTTTCATCCGTTACCACACGCGCCCGCATACATGCCCGCGCATGTATGCCTACACATAAAGCTCCTTGGTAGTACCCGGTCACGGGTGGGGGAGCCCAACACATATAAAACAATAGTAAGAAAAAAAAAAAACTAATGGGAGGGGGAAGAAAGGGATACATGAAAAACATAACAGTGAATAAAACAATACGACCGGGCTCATGGTGGAAGTCTGTCCGGATCCTGGTCTTCCTCCTGATAGGGCGTCGATGTCCTGGGAGGCTGGGTAGTGGGTTGACTAGGCCTCGGGGCCCCTGCGGCTGTAGATGTTGCGGCCGGTGGTGGAGGCATCTGGTGGGTGGGGTACATCCCTGTATGTCCTTGGTACATCTGTGACCGTCTATACCAGGATGGTAGTGTAGGAAGGTAAGGAAGCGTCCTTGTGGCTCTTGATGGCGGTATTGGTGGATCACCAGCGTGTTGATGAGCTGGTTCTGGGAGTTTATCATAGATCATCTGCAGTGTGGTTGCGATCATCTGTTGGCTGGATGAGGATTGTCGATGGCTCTCCGACATGTTGTCATTGCTGTGTGCCAGGCATGATGTGTTATCCACCAGCCGGTTGATGGATTTGGCCAGAATGTGAAGGATGTCCATAGTCTCCCTATGATCTTCTCTTCTGGTCTTTAGTATTTCGGCCGCGCTGTCGGCATGAGTCTTCTGCATTTCAAGCAGACCGTTTGCCATCTTATCCATTGTCTTCTCAATGGCGTCCAGTCTGCTTTCTACGACAACCCGAAAACTATCCTGGCTGACATTCATCTCTGCTGCCAGGTTGTTTACCCTCCGAACATTTGAGGGATCCTGCCCTTCCTGGACGTCTGCCACCAATTGCATTTGTGCAGCTGTTTAGAAAATTAGAAATTATTATACACATTCAACATACATTTGTTTGAAGGCTCACAATTCGATATTTACTCACACAGGGATGTAGAAACTGCAGGCTGCTGCACTTCCACCTCGTCATCCTCTGACGAATCCTGTATGAGATCCGGCCTGTAGTAGGAACCAATTCCTGAAGCAAAACCGCTGCTGGTCCGTGGCATCACTGTTTGCAAAAGAAAAAAAATTAAAGTTAATAAACTATACAAAACTGGTGCACCCCCCACACCACACCCCCAAAAATTAAATACAAACCTTCTCCATCCTGTGATGCCGCTGCTCCCGGAGCTTCACTTGTCCTCATTTCTGGAGACTTTTCATGGGTCTGGCTGGATACTTCTGCACGGCTGTCTTCAAACCCAATAAAAGTCTCGTCCGTTAACCCTGTAGACTCAAACAATTCGGGTGATGGATCCACAAGGGTAATGTCTTGTTGAGGCTCTTCGGTCACAGTCCCAGAGCTCCAGGAGATATGACGATCTGGTGATGAACTGCGCGCAGGAGCTGTAGTTTGGCGCCCATCTTGTGGTATGGTCGCCGACGGTGTCTGGCGCACAGGTGACGTTCTGTGCGCTGATGTCTGGCGCGCAGGTGATGGTCTGCGAGCTGACGTCGTCTGGCGCACAGGTGACTTACTGCGCGATGACGATGTGTGGCGCACAGGTAATGATCTGTGAGCTCCTGATGCTTGCTGCGCAGGTGGTGGTCCGCGCGCTGCTGTCGATGCCTGCTGCACAGGTATTGGTCCGCGCGCTGGCGATGTCCTGCGCACAGTTGATGTCCTCTGGGCAGGCGTGTCTGAAAAAAATAAAAAAACATTAGCAAATAAAAAAATAAATTATTTTCATACAGCTCATCTGAATGTATTCTTACCATCAGGCCTCCTTTTGGACTGCTTGTCTTCCGCCTTCTTCCGTCTTCTGGGCGGTTCTTCCTCCTCGGGAAAGCCAGCAGGACGGCTGGAGTCCACACCTCCGTGAACTCCTTGGACCATGGCAGGGTTCATGCGCCTTTTAATAACTTCGTCCCAGGGTAGCCACTTCAGATTGAGAGCCGGGCCACCTCCCGTAGCGTTCTCATGTCGGCGCTGAATCCCCATCTTCTTTTTGGTCTGTCTGCGGCAATCACTGTACCGCTTCAAGCAGTTTCTGGTGCTCCGGCGGTTTCCAGATACTGCAGTGACTTGGTTCGCGATGGCTTCCCAGATGTTTCTTTTAGTCTTTGCTGCTGTGGTCTGTGCCCTTTGTCCATACAGAACTTCGTAGGACCTGTCGACGCCATCCACTAGGGCACAGTTTTCCGCCTCAGTATATCTGGGTCCACGCGGCTTCTTCTGTCCTGCGTCTTCACCAGAGGCTTCCTCCTCCGACTGCTCCTCTGGCTGGCTTCTTGCCTTTAGGGATTAAAAAAAAAACATGCATTTAATAAGATCGGTATGTACCTGTGAGTGTCAGTATCCCTGGCATTGCGCAAATATACCTGTAGGTGTGCATGGCAGTGCGCAAACTAGGGTGTGTCGAGTTGGATGCTATTGTGTCTGCAGGTGTTGTCAGTACCTTTCTAGGCTTTTTCTTTTTCGACTTCTCCATTTGGACCCTTGACGACCGCGGCTGGTCACTGCATGCCTGGTCGGTCGTATCCTCCTCCTGGGTCGGCTCCCACTCCTCGTTGCTATGCAGGGACATTTCTTCCGAGGGGTGGGGAGAAGGGGTGGATCGGGCCCGCTTGTCCCTGGACATCTCTGTTGTAAAATGAAAAAAATATATATTTTTACAAATTTAAAACACATTACAAAATTATATGCAACCACATGTCATGCTGCTGGGACCCCAGTTCTCAAGCAGGACCAAACTCCAAAAAAAAAAAAAAAAATGAAAAAAAGAAAGAGAAAAAAAAACCAAATCCCCCGTTAAAGCATCCCTGCACATACTGGAAGTCAACCTGTGCTAACACAAAATGGCTGACACACCCAAAATGGCTGACACACCTAAAATGGCTGACACACCCAAAATGGCTGACAGTCACCCCAAACTAGTCAAAAAGCATCCCTGCACATTCTGCAGGTACACCAGTGCTAAAATAGGAGGGAAAAAACATGTTTGACAAACAACCGACACCTCATGTCAACCTCATGTCTGACACAAACTTGCTCCAAATCACCCCAAACTAGTCAAAAAGCATCCCTGCACATTCTGCAGGTACACCAGTGCTAAAATAGGAGGGAAAAAACTAGTGATGAGCGGGTTCGGTTCCTCGGAATCCGAACCCGCCCGAACTTCAGGTTTTTTTACACGGGGCCGAGCGACTCGGATCTTCCCGCCTTGCTCGGTTAACCCGAGCGCGCCCGAACGTCATCATCCCGCTGTCGGATTCTCGCGAGGCTCGGATTCTATCGCGAGACTCGGATTCTATATAAGGAGCCGCGCGTCGCCGCCATTTTCACACGTGCATTGAGATTGATAGGGAGAGGACGTGGCTGGCGTCCTCTCCGTTTAGACTAGAGTACTAGAGAGAGACACAAATTTTGGGGAGCATATTATTAGGAGGAGTACTACTTGCTGCTGATAGTGTGACCAGTGACCACCAGTTTAATTAATCCGTTCTCTGCCTGAAAAAAAACGATACACAGTGTGACACAGTCACATACCATATCTGTGCTCAGCCCAGTGTGCTGCATCATATGTAATACTGTATATCATTATCTGACTGTGCTGAGTGCTCACTGCTCACACAGCTTAATTGTGGGGGAGACTGGGGAGCAGTTATAGCAGGAGTACATATTTTAAGTACAGTGCACACTTTTGCTGCCAGAGTGCCACTGCCAGTGTGACTGACCAGTGACCACTGACCACCAGTATTGTGATTGTCTGCTGACCACCAGTATATTGTGATTGTCTGCCTGAAAAAGTTAAACACTCGTCGTGTGGTGTTTTTATAAACGCATTCTGCAGACAGTGTCCAGCAGGTCCGTCATTACATAATATATACCTGTCCGGCTGCAGTACTAGTGTGATATATATATATTTTAATTTTATCTCATTATCATCCAGTCTATATTAGCAGCAGACACAGTACGGTAGTCCACGGCTGTAGCTACCTCTGTGTCGGCAGTCGCTCGTCCATCCATAATTGTATACCACCTACCCGTGGTTTTTTTTTTTTCTATCTTCTTGATACTAGTAGCTTACTTTAGGAGTCTGCAGTGCTGAGTCTGACAGACAGTGTCCAGCAGGTCCGTCATTACATAATATATACCTGTCCGGCTGCAGTACTAGTGTGATATATATATATATTTTAATTTTATCTCATTATCATCCAGTCTATATTAGCAGCAGACACAGTACGGTAGTCCACGGCTGTAGCTACCTCTGTGTCGGCAGTCGCTCGTCCATCCATAATTGTATACCACCTACCCGTGGTTTTTTTTTTTTCTATCTTCTTGATACTAGTAGCCTACTTTAGGAGTCTGCAGTGCTGACAGACAGTGTCCAGCAGGTCCGTCATTACATAATATATACCTGTCCGGCTGCAGTACTAGTGTGATATATATATATATATATATATTTTGATTTTATCTCATTATCATCCAGTCTATATTAGCAGCAGACACAGTACGGTAGTCCATGGCTGTAGCTACCTCTGTGTCGGCAGTCGCTCGTCCATCCATAATTGTATACCACCTACCCGTGGTTTTTTTTTCCCTATCTTCTTGATACTAGTAGCTTACTTTAGGAGTCTGCAGTGCTGAGTCTGACAGACAGTGTCCAGCAGGTCCGTCATTACATAATATATACCTGTCCGGCTGCAGTACTAGTGTGATATATATATATATATATTTTAATTTTATCTCATTATCATCCAGTCTATATTAGCAGCAGACATAGTACGGTAGTCCACGGCTGTAGCTACCTCTGTGTCGGCAGTCGCTCGTCCATCCATAATTGTATACCACCTACCCGTGTTTTTTTTTTTTTTCTATCTTCTTGATACTAGTAGCTTACTTTAGGAGTCTGCAGTGCTGAGTCTGACAGACAGTGTCCAGCAGGTCCGTCATTACATAATATATACCTGTCCGGCTGCAGTACTAGTGTGATATATATATATATATATTTTTATTTTATCTCATTATCATCCAGTCTATATTAGCAGCAGACACAGTACGGTAGTCCACGGCTGTAGCTACCTCTGTGTCGGCAGTCGCTCGTCCATCCATAAGTATACTAGTATCCATCCATCTCCATTGTTTACCTGAGGTGCCTTTTAGTTGTGCCTATTAAAATATGGAGAACAAAAATGTTGAGGTTCCAAAAATAGGGAAAGATCAAGATCGACTTCCACCTCGTGCTGAAGCTGCTGCCACTAGTCATGGCCGAGACGATGAAATGCCAGCAACGTCGTCTGCCAAGGCCGATGCCCAATGTCATAGTACAGAGCATGTAAAATCCAAAACACCAAATATCAGTAAAAAAAGGACTCAAAAATCTAAAATAAAATTGTCGGAGGAGAAGCGTAAACTTGCCAATATGCCATTTACCACACGGAGTGGCAAGGAACGGCTGAGGCCCTGGCCTATGTTCATGGCTAGTGGTTCAGCTTCACATGAGGATGGAAGCACTCAGCCTCTCGCTAGAAAAATGAAAAGACTCAAGCTGGCAAAAGCACAGCAAAGAACTGTGCGTTCTTCGAAATCCCAAATCCACAAGGAGAGTCCAATTGTGTCGGTTGCGATGCCTGACCTTCCCAACACTGGACGTGAAGAGCATGCGCCTTCCACCATTTGCACGCCCCCTGCAAGTGCTGGAAGGAGCACCCGCAGTCCAGTTCCTGATAGTCAGATTGAAGATGTCAGTGTTGAAGTACACCAGGATGAGGAGGATATGGGTGTTGCTGGCGCTGGGGAGGAAATTGACAAGGAGGATTCTGATGGTGAGGTGGTCTGTTTAAGTCAGGCACCCGGGGAGACACCTGTTGTCCGTGGGAGGAATATGGCCATTGACATGCCTGGTGAAAATACCAAAAAAATCAGCTCTTCGTGTGGAACTATTTCAACAGAAATGCGGACAACATTTGTCAAGCCGTGTGTTGCCTTTGTCAAGCTGTAATAAGTAGGGGTAAGGACGTTAACCACCTCGGAACATCCTCCCTTATACGTCACCTGCAGCGCATTCATAATAAGTCAGTGACAAGTTCAAAAACTTTGGGCGACAGCGGAAGCAGTCCACTGACCAGTAAATCCCTTCCTCTTGTAACCAAGCTCACGCAAACCACCCCACCAACTCCCTCAGTGTCAATTTCCTCCTTCCCCAGGAATGCCAATAGTCCTGCAGGCCATGTCACTGGCAATTCTGACGAGTCCTCTCCTGCCTGGGATTCCTCCGATGCATCCTTGCGTGTAACGCCTACTGCTGCTGGCGCTGCTGTTGTTGCTGCTGGGAGTCGATGGTCATCCCAGAGGGGAAGTCGTAAGACCACTTTTACTACTTCCACCAAGCAATTGACTGTCCAACAGTCCTTTGCGAGGAAGATGAAATATCACAGCAGTCATCCTGCTGCAAAGCGGATAACTGAGGCCTTGGCATCCTGGGTGGTGAGAAACGTGGTTCCGGTATCCATCATTACTGCAGAGCCAACTAGAGACTTGTTGGAGGTACTGTGTCCCCGGTACCAAATACCATCTAGGTTCCATTTCTCTAGGCAGGCGATACCGAAAATGTACACAGACCTCAGAAAAAGAGTCACCAGTGTCCTAAAAAATGCAGCTGTACCCAATGTCCACTTAACCACGGACATGTGGACAAGTGGAGCAGGGCAGGGTCAGGACTATATGACTGTGACAGCCCACTGGGTAGATGTATGGACTCCCGCCGCAAGAACAGCAGCGGCGGCACCAGTAGCAGCATCGCGCAAACGCCAACTCTTTCCTAGGCAGGCTACGCTTTGTATCACCGGTTTCCAGAATACACACACAGCTGAAAACCTCTTACGGCAACTGAGGAAGATCATTGCGGAATGGCTTACCCCAATTGGACTCTCCTGTGGATTTGTGGCATCGGACAACGCCAGCAATATTGTGTGTGCATTAAATATGGGCAAATTCCAGCACGTCCCATGTTTTGCACATACCTTGAATTTGGTGGTGCAGAATTATTTAAAAAACGAGAGGGGCATGCAAGAGATGCTGTCGGTGGCCTGAAGAATTGCGGGACACTTTCGGCGTACAGGCACCACGTACAGAAGACTGGAGCACCACCAAAAACGCCTGAACCTGCCCTGCCATCATCTGAAGCAAGAAGTGGTAACGAGGTGGAATTCAACCCTATATATGCTTCAGAGGTTGGAGGAGCAGCAAAAGGCCATTCAAGCCTATACAATTGAGCACGATATAGGAGGTGGAATGCACCTGTCTCAAGCGCAGTGGAGAATGATTTCAACGTTGTCCAAGGTTCTGCTGCCCTTTGAACTTGCCACACGTGAAGTCAGTTCAGACACTGCCAGCCTGAGTCAGGTCATTCCCCTCATCAGGCTTTTGCAGAAGAAGCTGGAGACATTGAAGGAGGAGCTAACACAGAGCGATTCCGCTAGGCATGTGGGACTTGTGGATGGAGCCCTTAATTCGCTTAACAAGGATTCACGGGTGGTCAATCTGTTGAAATCAGAGCACTACATTTTGACCACCGTGCTCGATCCTAGATTTAAAACCTACCTTGGATCTCTCTTTCCGGCAGACACAAGTCTGCTGGGGTTCAAAGACCTGCTGGTGAGAAAATTGTCAAGTCAAGCGGAACGCGACCTGTCAACATCTCCTCTTTCACATTCTCCCGCAACTGGGGGTGCGAGGAAAAGGCTCAGAATTCCGAGCCCACCCGCTGGCGGTGATGCAGGGCAGTCTGGAGCGACTGCTGATGCTGACATCTGGTCCGGACTGAAGGACCTGCCAACGATTACGGCCATGTCGTCTACTGGCACTGCATATGATTCTCTCCCCATTGAAAGAATGGTGGAGGATTATATGAGTGACCGCATCCAAGTAGGCACGTCAGACAGTCCGTACTTATACTGGCAGGAAAAAGAGGCAATTTGGAGGCCCTTGCACAAACTGGCTTTATTCTACCTAAGTTGCCCTCCCACAAGTGTGTACTCCGAAAGAGTGTTTAGTGCCGCCGCTCACCTTGTCAGCAATCGGCGTACGAGGTTACTTCCAGAAAATGTGGAGAAGATGATGTTCATTAAAATTAATTATAATCAATTCCTCCGTGGAGACATTGACCAGCAGCAATTGCCTCCACAAAGTACACAGGGAGCTGAGATGGTGGATTCCAGTGGGGACGAATTGATAATCTGTGAGGAGCGGGATGTACACGGTGATATATCGGAGGATGATGATGAGGTGGACATCTTGCCTCTGTAGAGCCAGTTTGTGCAAGGAGAGATTAATTGCTTCTTTTTCGGTGGGGGTCCAAACCAACCCGTCATTTCAGTCACAGTCGTGTGGCAGACCCTGTCACTGAAATGATGGGTTGGTTAAAGTGTGCATGTCCTGTTTATACAACATAAGGGTGGGTGGGAGGGCCCAAGGACAATTCCATCTTGCACCTCTTTTGTCTTTCATTTTTCTTTGCGTCATGTGCTGTTTGGGGAGTGTTTTTTGGAAGGGCCATCCTGCGTGACACTGCAGTGCCACTCCTAGATGGGCCAGGTGTTTGTGTCGGCCACTAGGGTCGCTTAGCTTACTCACACAGCTACCTCATTGCGCCTCTTTTTTTCTTTGCGTCATGTGCTGTTTGGGGAGTGTTTTTTGGAAGGGCCATCCTGCGTGACACTGCAGTGCCACTCCTAGATGGGCCAGGTGTTTGTGTCGGCCACTAGGGTCGCTTAGCTTACTCACACAGCTACCTCATTGCGCCTCTTTTTTTCTTTGCGTCATGTGCTGTTTGGGGAGTGTTTTTTGGAAGGGCCATCCTGCGTGACACTGCAGTGCCACTCCTAGATGGGCCAGGTGTTTGTGTCGGCCACTAGGGTCGCTTAGCTTACTCACACAGCTACCTCATTGCGCCTCTTTTTTTCTTTGCGTCATGTGCTGTTTGGGGAGTGTTTTTTGGAAGGGCCATCCTGCGTGACACTGCAGTGCCACTCCTAGATGGGCCAGGTGTTTGTGTCGGCCACTAGGGTCGCTTAGCTTAGTCATCCAGCGACCTCGGTGCAAATTTTAGGACTAAAAATAATATTGTGAGGTGTGAGGTGTTCAGAATAGACTGAAAATGAGTGGAAATTATGGTTTTTGAGGTTAACAATACTTTGGGATCAAAATGACCCCCAAATTCTATGATTTAAGCTGTTTTTTAGGGTTTTTTGAAAAAAACACCCGAATCCGACAAAAAAAATTCGGTGAGGTTTTGCCAAAACGCGGTCGAACCCAAAACACGGCCGCGGAACCGAACCCAAAACCAAAACACAAAACCCGAAAAATTTCAAGTGCACATCTCTAGAAAAAACATGTTTGATAAACAACCGACACCTCATGTCAACCTCATGTCTGACACAAACTTGCTCCAAATCACCCCAAACTAGTCAAAAAGCATCCCTGCACATTCTGCAGGTACACCAGTGCTAAAATAGGAGGGAAAAAACATGTTTGACAAACAACCGACACCTCATGTCGACCTCATGTCTGACACAAACTTGCTCCAAATCACCCCAAACTAGTCAAAAAGCATCCCTGCACATTCTGCAGGTACACCAGTGCTAAAATAGGAGGGAAAAAACATGTTTGACAAACAACCGACACCTCATGTCGACCTCATGTCTGACACAAACTTGCTCCAAATCACCCCAAACTAGTCAAAAAGCATCCCTACACATTCTGCAGGTACACCAGTGCTAAAATAGGAGGGAAAAAACATGTTTGATAAACAACCGACACCTCATGTCGACCTCATGTCTGACACAAACTTGCTCCAAATCACCCCAAACTAGTCAAAAAGCATCCCTACACATTCTGCAGGTACACCAGTGCTAAAATAGGAGGGAAAAAACATGTTTGACAAACAACCGACACCTCATGTCGACCTCATGTCTGACACAAACTTGCTCCAAATCACCCCAAACTAGTCAAAAAGCATCCCTACACATTCTGCAGGTACACCAGTGCTAAAATAGGAGGGAAAAAACATGTATGATAAACAACCGACACCTCATGTCGACCTCATGTCTGACACAAACTTGCTCCAAATCACCCCAAACTAGTCAAAAAGCATCCCTACACATTCTGCAGGTACACCAGTGCTAAAATAGGAGGGAAAAAACATGTTTGACAAACAACCGACACCTCATGTCGACCTCATGTCTGACACAAACTTACTCCAAATCACCCCAAACTAGTCAAAAAGCATCCCTACACATTTTGCAGGTACACCAGTGCTAAAATAGGAGGGAAAAAACATGTTTGATAAACAACCGACACCTCATGTCGACCTCATGTCTGACACAAACTTGCTCCAAATCACCCCAAACTAGTCAAAAAGCATCCCTACACATTCTGCAGGTACACCAGTGCTAAAATAGGAGGGAAAAAACATGTTTGACAAACAACCGACACCTCATGTCGACCTCATGTCTGACACAAACTTGCTCCAAATCACCCCAAACTAGTCAAAAAGCATCCCTACACATTCTGCAGGTACACCAGTGCTAAAACAGAATGGAAAAAAACGGTTTTAACAAACAAACGACACGACATGTCGACCGCATTGATACTGACACACACTAAAATCAGCCCAACTAGCCAAAAATCATTCCTGCACATGCTGGAGGTACACCAATGCAAAAGCAAGTCCCAAAAAGTCATTTTAAGAAAAAAAAACAAAAAAAAAAAACGTGAAAAACTACCCAAAACACAAAACTCCACAAAAAAATGCAGCAGAACAAGCAGGAGCTATGCACATACCTGCACACATACCCAAACACAACATGTACACCTCATGGCAACCCCCACTACACATACACATACATGCAACACCAGACCCACATGTGGTACTTACCTACAAATGTAGAAATCGCTCCAAAAACGACTCTCCTCCGGGGTAACAGGTATCCTCCTGTCTGTCCTGGAATAAAGCCTGCTGGGTGTCCAAACGATACCACAGCAAACAACCAATTTGCTAGCTCTGCACCTCCTCACACCTCTCTGCAGGTTCACAAAATGGCTGCTGAGCACGCAGCAAACAAGCCCTAATAAAGGGCTGCAAACGGCGGGAAGTCGAATTCAGGACGCCCACTACTCGCCGAGTGGTCCGTGATCCGCCAGGGGGAGTGTCGAATCCATTTTGCATTGCATATGGTGAATTCATGGTCCCGGCGGCAGGGCTGCGGCTGTCGAGTACAGGCGAATTTTTAAACGTTCGAAAAAACGGCGCGATTCGACCGCAATTGCATATACCCCAAACCTTTATGACTAAACCTAGGTTTTCTAGGAACTACTTTAAGGTTGCATTCTTTTTGAATCAAGACAAGGCATGGTTGCCAACTTCTTGGCTGCCCCCTCCAGGAGAGGTCAGCCAGGTTGGCATAAGTGGGGCAATACGGGTCATTGTGTTGCGTCATAGGGGGCAGAGCAAGGTATAAGAGGCAGTATGGGGATGTGATGGCAACGATACCATCATTGTGGCCACCCCCGCTATACAATGCTGAAATTACAGTGCCTATTGGCATACTTCCCAACTGTCCTGATTACAGCGGGATAGTCCTGCTATTCAGACACTGTCCTGCCCGCATGGGGGGAGGGGGCGTGGCAAGTTGGGAGAGCCTGTGATCACTACTGCTCTGCTATGCAAAGCAGCCGGTAATCATTGACACAATTCTGTGTGCATGCGCACAGCATGCAACAGCACTGTACACGCCACCACAATGACGATAATGGGGCTCAGGAAGTCAGGCCCCACCCTCTTTATCAGAGGCCCAACCCTTTTATATGAGGTCCTACCTCATTTTCAGACGAGGGCATGCAATATCCCGATTCTCAAACTGTTGAAGTTGGGAGGTATGTATTGGCCTGCAGTCCCTCCTTCTTGAATAGCAGGGATGCCCTGTGGGTCCCTCATGCCGCAGTTTACCGCTTGGCCTGCCCTTGACTGAAGCAGTCAAGTGATACCTGGAGAACTGCTGGTGGGGGCTGTCTGTTTTTTCAATCCCGGGACTCAGGATATTTGATTACAGCTCTCTGTCACAATACTGTAGCCAGGTACTAGATCCAACCAAAGCATCAAAGTACACAGGAGACCGTTTTTAAAGGGGCGATGCTTGATTTTACTAGATGAACTCCACATGAACTTCACAAGACTGGTAATACTGTATATTTCACTTCTTTGCTGTATTTTTTCTTTAATAGGATTATAATATCCATACATGTTTGCTCTTTGATAGGGAAGAACTGTGCTAATTATAGAATAACTGAAAGGAGTGTAATAATAAGATTTTACTCACCGGTAAATCTATTTCTCGTAGTCCGTAGTGGATGCTGGGACTCCGTAAGGACCATGGGGAATAGCGGCTCCGCAGGAGACTGGGCACAACTAAAGAAAGCTTTAGGACTACCTGGTGTGCGCTGGCTCCTCCCAGTATGACCCTCCTCCAGACCTCAGTTAGGATACTGTGCCCGGAAGAGCTGACACAATAAGGAAGGATTTTGAATCCCGGGTAAGACTCATACCAGCCACACCAATCACACCGTATAACTCATGATACTATACCCAGTTAACAGTATGAAATATAACTGAGCCTCTCAACAGATGGCTCAACAATAACCCTTTAGTTAGGCAATAACTATATACAAGTATTGCAGACAATCCACACTTGGGATGGGCGCCCAGCATCCACTACGGACTACGAGAAATAGATTTACCGGTGAGTAAAATCTTATTTTCTCTGACGTCCTAAGTGGATGCTGGGACTCCGTAAGGACCATGGGGATTATACCAAAGCTCCCAAACGGGCGGGAGAGTGCGGATGACTCTGCAGCACCGAATGAGCAAACTCTAGGTCCTCCTCAGCCAGGGTATCAAACTTGTAGACTCTTGCAAAAGTGTTTGAACCCGACCTAGTAACAGCTCGGCAAAATTGTAAAGCCGAGACCCCTCGGGCAGCCGCCCAAGAAGAGCCCCTTTCCTCGTGGAATGGGCTTTTACAGATTTAGGGTGCGGCAGTCCAGCCGCAGAATGTGCAAGTTGAATCGTGCTACAGATCCAGCGAGCAATAGTCTGCTTAGAAGCAGGAGCACCCAGCTTGTTGGGTGCAAATAGGATAAATAGCGAGTCAGTTTTCCTGACTCCAGCCGCCTGGAAACATATATTTTTCAGGGCCCTGACTACGTCCAGTAACTTGGAATCCTCCAAGTCCCAAGTAGCCGCAGGCACCACAATAGGTTGGTTCACATGAAACACTGATACCACCTAAGGAAGGAATTGGGAACGAGTCCTCAATTCCGCCCTATCCATATAAAAAAATCAGATAAGGGCTTTTGCATGATAAAGCCGCCAATTCTGATACACGCCTGGCCGACGCCAAGGCCAACAGCATGACCACTTTCTACGTGAGGTATTTTAGCTCCACGGATTTAAGTGGCTCAACCCAATGCGACTTCAGGAAATCCAACACCACGTTGAGATCCCACGGTGCCACTGGAGGCACAAACGGGGGCTGACTATGCAGCACTCCCTTAACAAAAGTCTGAACTTCAGGCAGTGAAGCCAGTTCTATTTTGGAAGAAAATCGATAGAGCCGAAATCTGGACCTTAATGGAACCCAATTTTAGGCCCATAGTCACCCCTGACTGTAGGAAGTGCAGAAATCGACCTAGCTGAAATTCCTCCGTTGGGGCCTTCCTGGCCTCACAGCACGCAACATATTTCCGCCATATGCGGTGATAATGGTTTGCGCTCACTTCTTTCCTAGCTTTAATTAGCGTAGGGATAACTTCCTCCGGAATGCCCTTTTCCTTCAGGATCCGGCGTTCAACCGCCATGCCGTCAAACGCAGCCGCGGTACGTCTTGGAACAGACAGGCCCCCTGCTGCAGCAGGTCCTGTCTGAGCGGCAGAGGCCATGGGTCCTCTGAGATCATTTCTTGGAGTTCTGGGTACAAAGCTCTTCTTGGCCAATCCGGAACAATGAGTATAGTTCTTACTCCTCTCCTTCTTATTATTCTCATTACCCTGGGTATGAGAGGCAGAGAAGGGAACACATACACCGACTGGTACACCCACAGTGTTACCAGAGCGTCCACAGCTATCGCCTGAGGGTCCCTTGACCTGGCGCAATATCTTTTTAGCTTTTTGTTGAGGCGGGACGACATCATGTCCACCTGTGGCCTTTCCCAACGGTGTACAATCATTTGGAAGACTTCTGGATGAAGTCCCCACTATCCCGGGTGGAGGTCGTGTCTGCTGAGAAAGTCTGCTTCCCAGTTGTCCACTCCGGGAATGAACACTGCTGACAGTGCTAACACATGATTTTCCGCCCATCGGAGAATCCTTGTGGATTCTTCCATCGCCATCCTGCTTCTTGTGCCGCCCTGTCGGTTTACATGAGCAACCGCCGTGATGTTGTCCGACTGGATCAGCACCGGCCGGTGTTGAAGCAGGGGTCTAGCCTGACTTAGGGCATTGTAAATGGCCCTTAGTTCCAGAATATTTATGTGTAGGGAAGTCTCCTGACTTGTCCATAGTCTTTGGAAGTTTCTTCCCTGTGTGACTGCCCCCCAGCCTCGAAGGCTGGCATCCGTGGTCACCAGGACCCAGTCCTGTATGCCGAATCTGCGGCCCTCTAGAAGATGAGCACTCTGCAGCCACCACAACAGCGACACCCTGGCCCTTGGAGACAGGGTTATCCGCCGATGCATCTGAAGATGCGACCCGGACCACTTGTCCAACAGATCCCACTGGAAGATCCTTGCATGGAACCTGCCGAATGGAATTTCTTCATAAGAAGCTACCATCTTTCCCAGGGCTCGCGTGCATTGATGCACCGACACCTGTATTTGTATTAGGAGGTCTCTGTCTAGAGACGACAACTCCTTGGACTTCTCCTCCGGGAGAAACCCTTTTTTCTTGTTCTGTGTCCAGAACCATACCCAGGAACAGTAGACGCGTCGTAGGAACCAGCTGCGACTTTGGAATATTCAGAATCCAGCCGTGCTGTTGTAGCACTTCCCGAGATAGTGCTACTCCGACGAACAACTGCTCCCTGGACCTCGCCTTTATAAGGAGATCGTCCAAGTACGGGATAATTATTTCGGCCATTACCTTGGTAAATACCCTCGGTGCCGGGGACAGACCAACGGCAACGTCTGGAATTGGTAATGACAAACCTGTACCACAATTTTGAGGTACTCCTGGTGAGGAGGGTAAATAGGGACATGCAGGTAAGCATCCTTGATGTCCAGTGATACCATGAAATTCTCCAGGCTTGCAATAATCGCCCTGAGCGATTCCATTTTGAACTTGAACCTTCGTATATAAGTGTTCAAGGAGTTCAATTTTAGAATGGGTCTCACCGAACCGTCTGGTTTCGGTACCACAAACATTTTGGAATAGTAACCCCGGCCTTGTTGAAGGAGGGGTACCTTGATTTCACCTGCTGGAAGTACAGCTTGTGAATTGCCGCCAGTACTACCTCCCTTTCTCCGAGGGCAGCAGGCAAGGCTGATGTGAGGTAACGGCGAGGGGGAGTCGCCTCGAACTCCAGCTTGTATCCCTGTGATACTACTTGCAGAACCTAGGGATCCACCTGTGGGCAAGCCCACTGGTCCCTGAAGTTCCCGAGACGCGCCCCCACCGCACCTGTCTCCACCTGTGGAGCCCCAGCGTCATGCGGTGGACTCAGAGGAAGCGGGGGAAGATTTTTGATCCTGGGAACTGGCTGTGTGGTGCAGCTTTTTCCTTCTTCCCTTGTCTCTGTGCAGAAAGGAAGCGCCTTTGACCCGCTTGCTTTTCTGAAGCCGAAAGGACTGTACCTGAAAATACGGTGCTTTCTTAGGCTGTGAGGAAACCTGAGGTAAAAAAATTTCTTCCCAGCTGTTGCTGTGGATACGAGGTCCCAGAGACCATCCCCAAACAATTCCTCACCCTTATAAGGCAGAATCTCCATGTGCCTTTTACAGTCAGCATCACCTGTCCACTGCCGGGGCTCTAATACCCTCCTGGCAGAATGGACATTGCCTTAATTCTGGATGCCAGCCGGCAAATGTCCCTCTGTGCATCCCTCATATATAAGACAACGTCTTTAATATGCTCTATGTTAGCAAAATATTATCTCTGTCTAGGGTATTAATATTGACAGGGTATCAGACCACGCTGCAGCAGCACTATTCATGCTGAGGCAATTGCAGGTCTCAGTATAGTACCTGAGTGTGTATATACAGACTTCAGGATAGCCTCCTGCTTTTTATCAGCAGGCTCCTTCAAAGTGGCCGTATCCTAAGACGGCAGTGCCACCTTTTTTGACAAACGTGTGAGCGCCTTATCCACCCTAGGGGATATCTCCCAACGTGACCTATCCTCTGGCGGGAAAGGGTACGCCATCAGTAACTTTTTAGAAATTACCAGTTTCTTATCGGGGGAACCCACGCTTCTTTACACACTTCATTCACTCATCTGATGGGGGAACAAAACACTGGCTGCTTTTTCTCCCCAAACATAAAACCCCTTTTATGTGGTACTTGGGTTCATGTCAGAAATGTGTAACACATTTTTCATTGCCGAGATCATGCAACGGATGTTCCTAGTGGATTGTGTATATGTCTCAATCTCGTCGACACTGGAGTCAAACTCCGTGTCGACATCTGTGTCTGCCATCTGAGGTAACGGGCGTTTTTTGAGCCCCTGATGGCCTTTGAGACGCCTGGGCAGGCGCGGGCTGAGAAGCCGGCTGTCCCACAGCTGTTACGTCATCCAGCCTTTTATGTAAGGAGTTGACATTGTCGGTTAATAGCTTCCACCTATCCATCCACTCTGATGTCGGCCCCACAGGGGGCGACATCCCATTTATCGGCCTCTGCTCCGCCTCCACGTAACCTTCCTCATCCAACATGTCGACACAGCCGTACCGACACACCGCACACACACAGGGAATGCTCTGACTGAGGACAGGACCCCACAAAGTCCTTTGGGGAGACAGAGAGAGAGTATGCCAGCACACACCAGAGCGCTATATAATGCAGGGATTAACACTATAACTGAGTGATTTTTCCCCCAATAGCTGCTTGTATACACATATTGCGCCTAAATTTAGTGCCCCCCCTCTCTTTTTAACCCTTTCAGCCTGAAAACTACAGGGGAGAGCCTGGGGAGCTGTCTTCCAGCTGCACTGTGAAGAAAAAATGGCGCCAGTGTGCTGAGGGAGTTAGCCCCGCCCCTTTTTCAGCTGACTTTTCTCCCGCTTTTTTCAGGAATTCTGGCAGGGGTAATTTATCACATATATAGCCCTGGGACTATATATTGTGATGATTTGCCAGCCAAGGTGTTTATATTGCTGCTCAGGGCGCCCCCCCCCCCCAGCGCCCTGCACCCATCAGTGACCGGAGTGTGAGGTCTGCATGAGGAGCAATGGCGCACAGCTGCAGTGCTGTGCGCTACGTTGTTGAAGACCGAGGTCTTCTGCCGCCGATTTTCCGGACCACTTATTGCTTCTGGCTCTGTAAGGGGGACGGCGGCGCGGCTCCAGGACCGAACGATCGAGGTCAGGTCCTGTGTTTGATCCCTCTGGAGCTAATGGTGTCCAGTAGCCTAAGAAGCCCAAACTATCTCCAGTCAGGTAGGTTCGCTTCTTCTCCCCTTAGTCCCTCGCTGCAGTGAGTCTGTTGCCAGCAGATCTCACTGTAAAATAAAAAACCTAAAATATACTTTCTTTCTAGGAGCTCAGGAGAGCCCCTAGTGTGCATCCAGCTCAGCTGGGCACAAGATTCTAACTGGGGTCTGGAGGAGGGTCATAGTGGGAGGAGCCAGTGCACACTAGGTAGTCCTAAAGCTTTCTTTAGTTGTGCCCAGTCTCCTGCGGAGCCGCTATTCCCCATGGTCCTTACGGAGTCCCAGCATCCACTTAGGACGTCAGAGAAAATATAATACCATTGTTAATCTGGTTAAGATCCAGATAGGATGCATTTTTCTACAGCACACATTTATACCATCTTAGTGCAGGAAAACTATAACATTTAATATATCAGTTGGTAAATCAGACCTACAAACACTAACTCCTAGTTCAACAAAGAACCATACAGTAAAATGTTTAATGATGCTGGAGCATGGCCTTATATGGGAAGTTTAACTGTTATTAGTTGGAGGTTATTTTGTCTATTCTCTTTTCTCACATACTATGCCCTCTACATACCCCCCAACATATAAAAATCGGTACAAATTAGGAAAGGGGGCGTGGCCACGGGTAAAGGGGCCCTTTCCTATACTTTCAATGGAGGTTTGGAGAGCCAAAAATCGGTACAGACCATAAAAAAAAAGGTACTGTACCTGCCAAAAAGGTACAATTGGAGGGTATGCCTCTGTGTTCAGACAGCTCAACAATGCAGATGTCATTTTTGGAGAAGACAGATATAGGAAGCCTGTAGATAACCAGCTACCAAATATCAGCAACTGTTGTAGCGTACATGCAGGGAGTTACAATTCAACATCAACTGGAGAACAACAGGTTACTTACAGAAGCAATAATGAGCTACTGTAACAACTGTGCCCATTTTCTTAGTAACAGGGAACACTAGAGAATGGTAATGCCAATGCCAGTCACATAATTGAAAAATACAAATGTACCTATGAGCTCTAATTCTATTAAGCTGTACACAGAACCTTTAATATTTCTAATAAGCATATTTGCCTAGTTTGTGTGTGTGTCTGTATCCGTTGTGCTGGGACTCTGAGAGTCGTTAGTAATGACCTAGTAACGGACAAGGGAACCAAATACAATGTAACGGGTCAGTCGTTACATTGTATTTGTGTTCTGTGATGTACATCCTAGCTCTTTAAAGGGTCGATTTATCAACAGGTGATAAAAATCGACCCAATCCGCAATTCGTTTATTGATTACATTGCATGGATAGATCAATAATCGCATGCAGGGACAGAGCTGGTGCTATCTGCATCTCCGGAGATATATCGGGATATTTTTCATAAAAAATACCCAAAGTATGTCCTGCACATGTACTGCTGCCAGCACCCACCTCCCTTTGCGATGAAACCCCCCACCCCTGGGCCACGACCGCTACCTCTCCCGACCGCAGATCATACGCACCACAGGGGGGGATCAGTGTTCGGAGTTCCTGGATGGCTGCCGGTTATCTGGGCTCCCTGCTGCTGTGACCTTGGTGCTGTAAAGTGAGCTGCCGATTCGCAGCATCACTTTACTGCACCGAAGATCACAGTAGCAGCAGGGAGCCCCGATGACCGGCAGTCCGCATCGGAGCACCGATCACAGGTCCCTGGGTAGGTATGATTTTATATTTTTCTTGCACAGTAATCAGCTTGTGTGTCCATCGGTCACAGAGCTGATCACACTGCTGGCTCCCCACACAGCCTTCTCTGCTTAGGGGCAGAGAAAGCTGTGCAGAAGTACAAATATTAGCTGTATGCTGCAGTAGTATTTTTTTTTTTACAATTTTTAATTTTATAATTTTGGGCAGATCGCATTTCCCATTATAAGTATGGGAAATATGATCTGAGTTACTACAAAAAATGATAAATTAAAGGGTTTGGAGCAGGTTTGCATGAAAATTGCTTCAGAAGCCTTTTAATACATTCAGGTGATACTAAAATAATGTGAAAACACACCTTTTAACTTTTTTTGGTAAGAAAAAAAACAGGATTTTGATACTTACCGGTAAATCCTTTTCTCCTAGTCCGTAGAGGATGCTGGGGTCCACTTCATGACCATGGGGTATAGACGGTTCGCAGGAGCCATGGACACTCTTAAGACTTTTTAATGTGTGTGAACTGGCTCCTCCCTCTATGCCCCTCCTCCGGACCTCAGTAATAGAAACTGTGCCCAGGGAGACTGACATTTCGAGGAAAGGATATACTTTAAACTAGTGGTGAGATACATACCAGCTCACACCTCAACCATGCCGCACAACATGGCATTCAACAGAACACACGCCAACAGGCATGAACCAATTACAGCAACATGCTGAAACTAATATAACACAACTTGTGTAACTCTAATAACAAAACTGCATGTAAAGTACGCGCTGGGACGGGCGCCCAGCATCCTCTACGGATTAGGAGAAAAGGATTTACCGGTAGGTATCAAAATCCTGTTTTCTCATACATCCTAGAGGATGCTGGGGTCCACTTCATGACCATGGGGTTTATACCAAAGCTCCAGTACGGGCGGGAGAGTGCGGATGACCCTGCAGCACCGATTGACCGAACTTGAGGTCTTCATCGGCCAAGGTGTCAAACTTGTAGAATTTAGCAAATGTGTTTGACCCCGACCAAGTAGCTGCTCGGCAAAGTTGCAATGCCGAGACCCCCCGGGGCAGCCGCCCAGGATGAGCCCACCTTCCTAGTGGAATGGGCCTTCACCGACGTTGGTAACGGCAATCCAGCCGTAGTATGAGCATGCTAAATCGTACTTCTGATCCAACGCGCAATAGTCTGCTTGGAAGCAGGACACCCAATCTTGTTGGGAGCATACAGGACTAACAAAGACTCTATTTTCCGTATTCGAGCTGTTCTAGTGACATAAATCTTCAAAGCACTAACCACATCTGGAGACTTTGACTCAGTGAACGTGTCAGTAACTACTGGCACCACAATAGGTTGGTTTATGTGGAAAGATGAAACCACCTTTGGAAGAAAATGTTGACGAGTCCTCAACTCTGCCCTATCTTCATGGAAGATCAGGTAAGGGCTCTTACCGCCGCGCGGATGCCAATGCCAAAAGCATCACCACTTTCCAAGTGAGAAAATTCAACTCTATCTCTTGTAGAGGCTCAAACCAATCTGATTGAAGGAACTGCAACACCATGTTAAGGTCCCATGGTGCCACTGGAGGCACAAATGGAGGCTGGATGTGCAGAACCCCTTTCACGAACGTCTGAACTTCTGGATAAGAGGCCAATTGTTTTTGGAAGAACACTGACAAGGCCGAAATTTAGACCTTGATTGATCCCAATCGTAGGCCCGCCTCCACACCAGCCTGCAGAAAATGGATTCACACCAAGACACATATTTTCTCCAAATACGGTGGTAAAGTTTCGACGTTACTCCTTTCCTGGCCTGAATAAGGGTGGGAATGACTTCCTTGGGAACACCCTTTCGGGCTAGGATCCGGCGCTCAACAGCCATGCCGTCAAACGTAGCCACGGTAAGTCTTGATACACGCCCGGCCCCTGCTGCAGCAGGTCCTCACGAAGAGGAAGAGGCCGAGGATCTTCTATGAGCAACTCCTGAAGATCTGGGTACCAAGCCCTCCTTGGCCAATCTGGGGCAATGAAGATTGCTCGAACTCTTGTTCTTCTTATGATTTTTAGAACTTTTGGAATCAGTGGAAATGGAGGGAAGACATACACCCACCGGAACACCCACTGGGCCACCAGCGCATCCACTGCTATTGCTTGAGGGTCTCTCGACCTGGAACAATATTTCTGAAGCTTCTTGTTGAGACAAGATGCCATCATGTCTACTTGAAGAACTCCCCAAAGACTTGTCACCTCTGTGAAGACTTCTTGGTGTAGGCCCCACTCTCCTGGATGGAGTTCATGTCTGCTGAGGAAGTCTGCTTCCCAGTTGTCTACTCCCGGAATGAAAATTGCCGACAGAGCCTTTACATGTCTTTCTGTCTAGAGGAGGCTCTTCGTCACCTCTGCCTTTGCCGCTCTGCTTTTCGTTCCGCCCTGCCTGTTTATGTACGCGACTGCTGTTACATTGTCTGACTGGATCTGCACGGGATGATCTTGAAGAAGATGTACCGCTTGTTGAAGCCCTTTATAAATGGCTCTCAATTCCAGCACGTTTATGTGAAGGCAGGCTTCCTGACTTGACCATTTTCCCTGGAAGCTTTCTCCCTGAGTGACAGCTCCCCAGCCTCGGAGACTTGCATCCGTGTTTACCAGAAGCCAGTCCTGAATCCCGAACCTGCGTCCCTCTAGTAGGTGAGAACTGTGTAGCCACCACAAGAGCGAAATCCTGGCTTTTGACATCAGGATTATCTTCCGGTACATGTGTAGGTGGGATCCCGACCACTTGTCCAACAGGTCCAACTGGAATACCCTGGCATGGAACCTGCCAAACTGTATGGCCTCGTAGGCCGCCACCATCTTCCCCAACAACCGAATGCACTGGTGGATCGACACACTCGATGGTTTCAATATCTGTTTTACCATTTTCTGGATTTCCAGAGCTTTTTCCACCGGAAGAAATACTCTCTGAACTTCTGTGTCCAGAATCATCCCAAGAAAAGACAATCTTGTCATCGGTTCCAACTGTGACTTTGGATAATTTATGATCCAACCGTGTTGTTGGAGTATTGACAGGGAGAGTGTGATGTTTTGTAACAACTGCTCCCTGGATCTCGCCTTTATCAGGAGATCATCTAGATAAGGAATTATATTGACTCCTTTTTGATGCAGGAGAACCATCATCTCCGCCATCACCTTGGTGAATACCGTTGGCGCCGTGGAGAGACCGAAAGGTAACGTCTGGAATTGGTAATGGCAATCCTGAACCGCGAATCTCAGATAAGCCTGGTGAGGAGGATAAATGGGAACATGCAGGTAAGCATCTTTTATGTCTACAGATACCATGTAGTCCCCCTCCTCCAGACTGGAAATCACTGCCCTCAGTGATTCCATTTTGAACTTGAATCGTTTCAAGTAGAGATTCAGATTTTTCCAGTTTAGGATCGGTCTGACCAAGCCGTCCGGCTTCAGAACTACAAAAAGGCTTGAATAAAACCCCTCCCCTTGTTGTGACAAAGGTACCAGGACTATGACCTGATCCTGACATAATTTTTGGATTGCCACTGTTACTGCTTCCCTTTCTGGAAGAGAAGCTGTCAAGGTCGATTTGAAAAATCGGCATTGGGGAACGTCTTGAAACTCCAGCTTGTATCCCTGGGACACTATTTGCAACACCCAGGGATCCAGGCCAGACAGAATCCAACCTTGGCTGAACAGTTTGAGACGTGCCCCCACCCGAGCGGCCTCTCGCAAAGGAGCCCCAGTGTCATACTGAAGATTTGGCAGAAGTATGGGGTAGACTTCTGCTCCTGGGAACCTGAAGCTGCTGTGGACTTCTTTCCCTTTCCCCTTCCCCTACTAGCAAAGAAGGGGGAACCTCTCGCTTTTTTTGTATTTATCGTGCCGAAAGGACTGCATGTGCGGGTGATATGTCTTTTTTGCCGGTGCAGTCGCAGAGGGCAAAAATGTTGACTTACCTGCTGTAGCCGCCGAGACTAACGCATCCAGTCCATTGCCAAATAAGGCCTCACCTTTATATGGGAGAGCCAGGGCCGTCTTTTCGTATGGGCTCAATGGGCTCTTGCCCAAGGGCCCAAGGAGTATAAGGGCTCTAGGCTGATAGCTGAGGGTCTCCTCTTTCCAGGGGTACTAGATTTTTGAAAATTGGCCCTGGGGAACCGGAGATATCCGACTTGAAAGCAGTGGTCCACATCCAAGCATGTTAATTGCTCTTCCCAGCCAGATATCTCGACTTCTGTCTGACTTAGAGTTTTTCAGAGGGTATAATCCAAAAGCTGGGACTCTCCGCTTTTGGTAGACACTGGCAGCTTGTTTCTACTATGCCCAGGACCAGAGATATCAGCCTTCAAGCAGCTGGTCCCTGCTCCAGCTCCACACGCCTAATATGCAGTTTTAGATTTTCATTGGTGAATTGCCCAATGCCCCCTTCTACAGTTTAACCCCATCTGTGCAGTAAAGGAGTAATTATCAGAAATTACTGCTCCAGGTCCTACATGCTGAGCGGAAGATAGAACACCCCCTTCTGCCCCCGAGACATCAAAGCTGCCGCTGATAGCACCCCCCACTCCTACCACTGGAGGATGGGTAGGGGGCCCAGTGCATTGCTGTGCCCAGGGGCCTTAACTGCTGTTAAGACGGCCCTGGGGAGAGCCTCCATAATTCTTTTGGAATCTGCATCCACGTTCCACTGGCGAATCCACAACGCCCGCTGAGCCGATACTGCCATGGTAGCGGCTTGTGATCTCAAGAGTCCAATATCTTTCATCGCTTCTAGCATGTATGCGGCAGCGTCTTTGATATTCTGTAACTTAAGGAGTATCTTATCTTTATCAATCATGTCAATTTCCGATGACACGCTTTCTGACCATTTTTAAATAGCGCGACTCACCCACGCGCAAGCAATTGTGGGCCTGAGCAGCTTACCATTGGCAACATAAATGGATTTCAATGTAGATTCCATCTTTCGGTCTGCCTGCTCTTTTAGTGAAGCCATGCCAGGTGCAGGAAGAATTACCTTCTTTGTCAACCTGGACAGTGCACTGTCTAACACAGGGGGTGACTCCCATTTTTTCCTGTCCTCCACCGGGAAAGGGTAAGCTATCTGAATTCTCTTGGGAATATGAAATTTCTTTTCGGGATTCACACACATCCCTTCAAAGAGTGTATTAAGCTCGTGGGAAGGAGGGAAAGTGACCTTAGATTTATTTTCTTTATAGAAATAAGCCTTCTCCTGAGGTACAGGAGTGGCTTCCGTGACTTCCAGAACTTCCCTTATAGCCACAATCATATATTGTATATTTTTTGCCAATTTATGATCTATTTCTCTGGAGTCACTATCGTCGACACAAGAATCAGTGTCGGTATCAGTATTCATAATATTCGCAAACGGTCTCTTATGTGACCCAGAGGGGTCACCTGCGGATGGAAGAACAGAGCCCTGAAAAATTACATCCTCCACAGATTTTCTCCAGCACTCAGCATGAGATTCAGATTTATCTAATCTCCTATTGACATGATGCATACTATCTAAAGATGAGCGGGTTCGGATCCTCGAGATCCGAACCCCCCCGAACTTCACCCATTTTACACGGTTCCGAGGCAGCCTCGGATCTTCCCGCTTTGCTTGGTTAACCAGAACGCGCCCGAACGTCATCATCCCGCTGGCGGATTCTCGCGAAATTCGTATTCTATATAAGGAGCCACGCGTCGCCGCCATTTTCACTCATGCATTGGAGATTGAACGGAGAGGACGTGGCAGTGTTCTCTCCCTGAAAAGCACCTTAATCTGTGCTCAGTGTATCTGATCAGTGTGCTGCATTGTGGGGACTGGGGACCACCAGTATATAATAATTATAATAGTACAGTACAGTAGGCCATTGCTGTATCTTGCAGCTCTGTGTCACTGCACGTATCCATTCCATATCTGTGCAGCATTTTTGTGAGCAGTATAAATAGTATTACAGTGCAGCATTTTGGTGACCCAACAGTATATAGTTGTGTACAGTAGGCCATTGCTGTATCCTGCAGCTCTGTGTCACTGAGTGCACGTATCCATTCCATATCTGTGCGGCATTTTTGTGAGCAGTATATATAGTATTACAGTGCAGCATTTTGGTGACCCAACAGTATATAGTTGTGTACAGTAGGCCATTGCTGTATCCTGCAGCTCTGTGTCACTGAGTGCACGTATCCATTCCATATCTGTGCGGCATTTTTGTGAGCAGTATATATAGTATTACAGTGCAGCATTTTGGTGACCCAACAGTATATAGTTGTGTACAGTAGGCCATTGCTGTATCTTGCAGCTCTGTGTCACTTAGTGCACGTATCCATTCCATATCTGTGCTGCATTTTTTTTTTTTTAATGCAATATTTTTATTGAAGAGAAGTCGAATAAGCTGATACAAATCAAACAGGAGATGATGACTCCAAATAAATTAAAAATAACATACATGATATCCCGTGGGATATAACCAAACATAGCGAGAACAGGGGAGAACATCATCAATACAATATATATGTCGACAACAGTTTTTCTGTGTTTGAACGAAAAGTAAAGAGAGATATAGGGGGAAAAGATCAGAGATGAAGAGAGTAAGAAAGAGAGGGGAGGGGGGATGGGAGAGTGGGGGACCACTAAGGGAGCATACAAGGTAAAGTCATGTCGTGGGGGGTAGCCCACACTATCTTCAATCCTTAAAACCATGGACAGTATATCACCATTTTTGCCTAATGGGACCTGTTTGACGCAGTGTATCATACCCTGACAGTAGAGGACATAGCATACGTGAACCAAGGTTCCCAAGTCCTCCTATATTTCTCTGACCTGTCACGTAAGGAAGCTGTGATTTTCTCCATCATGGAGATATGCCATATTTTAGATAGTAACATGCTCCTATGTGGGGTAATGGTCTTTTTCCAACTTTTAGCTATCACACATCTGGCGGCATGAAGAATTTGGAGTATCAGGTCGCCCGCATGGCTGCTAAGATTAGGCAAAGGTAGGCCCAGTAGAGCCGACCAGGGACCCAATGTTATCTGAGAACAGAAAATAGATCCAATAAGAGTTTCCACCTGGGCCCAGAACGGGCGGATTTTGGGGCATGACCACCAGATGTGTTTGAAATCTCCAATTTGACCACACTCATGCCAGCACAATGGGGAGGACCCGGGGAAAATCCTATGCAGTGTCGCTGGGACCCGATACCATCTAGTATAGACCTTATAGGAGTTTTCCTTCACTAGGGAGGAAATTGAGGACTGGGCTACATTTTGTCTAATGATCTCCCATGAATCTTCATCAGGGGGAGGGCCCAGGTCCTGCTCCCATTTACGTTCATGGGGAAGTATGTTCGCTACCTTCAGAGAGCGTAGTAAACCATAAAGTATAGAAATAATACCCTGTCGCATAGGAGAATAAATACAGAGACGTTCCAAAGGGGTGAGTTGGCGAATAACCTGGGGTTTAGGAAGGGAACTTAAGAAGGAGCGGAGTTGTAAATATTCGTAAAGTACAGGTTGGGAAATGCCATATTTATCACACAGAGATTTTAGGGAGCGCCAGGAGGAACCTTCTATAAAATCAAACACCAGTCCCGGACATGGGTTCAGGTGAAGCCACGAATGGGACCGTAAGGTGGAGCCAGGGGGGAAATCCTGATTATCCCAAATAGAAGTGATGGGAGATGGAAAAGTAGATAGATCATAATGCCGAACGCAGAAAAACCACAGGGAGCAGGTGAATTTTGTGGAGGGGGCACACGTTTGTATCGTCCGATGTGGCTTGACCGGTGTGAGTAGGGAAACCAAGGTGGAGACCCCGGCCGACAAGCGCTCGATTCGTATCCAGGGTAGATGGGGCGCTGGAGAAAACCAAGCGAGAGCCTGGCTCAGGTGGGTTGCATGGTAGTATTTACGGATATCCGGTAAACCTCTGCCTCCAGCTAGTGGGTCATGCACCAGAGTGGAAGTCCTAATTCTAGGAGGTTTACTAGACCATACAAATTTTAGGAAGAGTTTCTGCATTCGACACAATTCCTCAGCTGGGATACGTACAGGAATTGTTTGAATCAAATACAAAAGCCTGGGTAGGATGTTCATCTTTACTGAGACTATCCGTCCGAACCAGGCTATAATCTGTTTGTCCCAGGCTCGTAGGTCAGACTCTATACACTTAAAAAGGGTTGGGAAATTTTCAGAATATAGAGAATCATAGGAATTTGTGATGAACACACCTAAGTACCTAATTTTCTTGGAGCGCCAAGAAAAATTAAAGTTAGCAGCTAGGAGAGATCTGGTATCCTCACTAAGATGCAAAGGGAGGGCTTCTGATTTGGAATAATTAATGCGATATCCTGAATAATAAGAGTATGATGAGAGAGTTTTAAATAGGTTAGGGATAGATATATGGGGAGAGGAAAGAGTTAACAAAACATCATCTGCAAATAATGACATTTTGAACTCCTCGTCACCAGCAGAGATACCCTTAATATCGGGGTTGGCCCTAACCATACACGCCAGAGGTTCGATAGTCATAGCAAAAATGAATGGTGACAGGGGACACCCCTGACGCGTACCGTTGTTGATGTGGAAAAGGCGAGAGTCCTTGCCATTAACCCGAACTCTAGCGGAGGGGTTGGAATAGAGTGCCTGAATACCCTGAAGTAGGCTTCCTCCCAGGCCGAACCTACGTAGGGTGGCGAACATAAAGGGCCACAGTATTTTATCAAAAGCTTTCTCTGCATCGAGCGAGAGAAGGATAGAGGGCAATCTAGCTTTGTTAATAAGATGGACTAAATTAATAGTTCTGCGGGTGTTGTCTCTAGCTTGTCGGCCTGGGATGAAGCCCACCTGGTCAGCGTGTATCAAATACGGGAGAACTGAGTTTAACCTCAAGGCTAGGATTTTGGCAAAGAGTTTTAATATCGTTATTTAGTAAAGAGATGGGGCGGTAACTAGCACAGGAGTTGGGGTCTTTCCCGGGTTTATGGATTAAGACAATTCGTGCCTCCAATGTACGGGGCGACAGAGGGTTACCTCTAAGGAATCCATTAAAGAGCCTACAGAGGTGGGGTAAGAGAATCCCCTTGAATTTCTTATAATACATGATTGACATCCCATCAGGACCAGGGGCCTTACCCGATTTCTGAGTTTTAAGTGCATTATCTATTTCCTCAATAGTTATCTCTGAACCCAACTGAGACACTGTCGAGCCACTCAGTGATGTTATGTTACCTTATCTAAAAGGGATTCAATCCCCTCATTGAATCTCAGTGATTATGAGGGAGCCGCTTCCGTGTTATACAATGATTTATAAAATTCCTCAAATTCACCCAGAATGTGGTCAGGGTCATGAGTCAATACTCCCTGTTTAGTATGAATAGATAAGATATTTTTGGAAGAAATCTGAGCCCTCAGCTTCCTGGCCAGGAGTTTATCTGCCTTATCCCCTTTTTCATAGTAAATCTGGTTAAGGCGTCTAAGGCATTGTTCAGTCTTGTGAGATAACAGCATATTAAGTTCACCCCTAACTTTAAGTAGCCTATCTAAGTCAGCCAGGTTCAGAGAAGACTTATGAACTTCCTCCAGAGTCAGTTAACTCCATGATCTTTTGGGAGCGCTGTTTAGTGAGCCTGGCCGCGATCTGTATGAAGTGGCCCCGGAGGACCGCTTTATGCGCCTCCCACAGGGTCATGTCAGATATACCAGGCGTCTGGTTCAAATTAAAATAATCAGTTAGTACCTGAGTAGTTTGCGGTGGAACATCAGAATGTTGGAGGAGGGCATCATTAAGGGACCAGGAAGGTGGGGGGGGGGGGGGGTAAAGAGTGCGGGCCAAACCAGAAAGAGTCAAAGATATCGGGGCGTGGTCAGACCACGTAATTGGATGAATACAGCATTTCTGGATCCTAGAGGTCAAGTCCCTCCCAACCATAATCATATCAATTCTTGTATATAGATTGTGAACTGGGGAGAAAAACGTATAATCTTTAACTAAAGGGTCGATAACCCTCAAGGAATCAAATAGTAAGTGGTTTTTGAGTAGTGACAGCAAGGCTCTGGAATTGCGAGTACTTGTGTGGGACTGGGACAATGGGAGGGAGTGGGAGCAGTCAAGACTGTGATGGAGTATAGTATTGAAATCCCCTGCCATTAAGATATCGCCTTTCCTACATTGGGCGATTTTAGAGTCTAATGAGGCGAAAAACGAGGCCTGATTAACATTGGGGGCGTAGACGTTGAACAGAGTGATGGGAACATTGTTAAGCTTGCCCACTATAATAAGGAATCTACCCCGTTTGTCTCTAATGATTTTTTCTGGTTCTAAGTGTAAATGGGCGGGAATCAATATGGCAACCCCTCGTTTCTTCTGGGCGTGATCACATGCGTGTATGACGACTGGGTGGCGTCTAGAACGCAGTTCAGGATGGGAAGTACCTCTAAAGTGCGTCTCCTGGAGGAATACCAGATCTCCCCCAACCTGTTTCAGAAAAAGAAATAATTTGGTCCTCTTTTGGGGACTATTGAGACCCTTCACATTATAGGATATTACGTTAACAGACATAGCAGTATAAATAGAAGCAGAACAGGAACGGCCCTAAGGACCCATGGTTGGTCTCCCGGGGGAACGAGGGAAAGAGGGGGAATAGAAAGCAGAAAAAGAGGAAAAAGAGGAGAAAAGAAATGTTGAGAACAATGCAAAGTAAACAAGTATAACAAACCGAGCCAAAGACCCATTGTACGCTTCGTACGGGTCTGCATGTTTGAGCTCCCGTATGGGGTATTAAGGGAGAGGAAATCTCCCTTATGCTCAAAACCGACTATAATGGCTCAGTGGAGGGCACGGCGCTGAACACCAAGGGGCCCACTGACTAACCAAGAGGGCGACCATGGGGGTCGTAGCAACAAATAACCGTAATGAACCACATTAGAATCCAATGAACAGAAGAAACATATGCTCAGTTATATAAGCTCAGTATGAAAAGAAACTTTAAACCTCTAAACTAGTAAGCACAACAGTATGAAATGACATGCATTAACCCATCCAGGCAGCTGTGAAGGAAAGTTCACGAAGGGTCACGTCTAGCAGAGGTTTTCGCCGGGACTGTCGACCAGAGGCGTCGAGGTGCTCGCTGTGGGAGAGGTGAGTTTGGGGTGCGTTGGAGACCCGGTGCAACCTGCGGGGGGGAAGGTTTGTCAGGCTCCGGAGGAGGCAGGTTAAGTCTCAAAAGAAGCCGATGGGCATCCTCCTTGGATCGTGCTAGCAGCCTCTTCTCATCAAGCTGCACAATCAGGGCAAAGGGATAACCCCATCTATAGCGGATTTGATTCTCTCTGAGGATTTGGGTGTAATCCCTCAGGTCGAAGCGCCTCTTAAGAGTAGTAGGGGATAAGTCCTGAAATACCAGCAGCCTATGCGTTTCAAACAGACACATGTCCTTGTTCTGAGCAGCAGTCAGTATTCTGTCCTTAGTTTTGAAGTAGTGACAGCGTAAGACCACGTCTCTCGGAGGGGACGATGATGGAGGCTTTTGGTGCAGGGAGCGATGAGCCCTATCTAGGAGGAACTGCTCACGCGGAGTGTCCGGCAGGAGATGTTGAAAAAAGCGGAGGAGGAAATCTTCCAGTTGTGCTGGTTCCACCGACTCCGGAATGTATTTAATACGTAGATTATTACGTGGTGCACGATTATCTGCATCCTCCTGTTGGTCTTGGAGTAGGTAGATGTCTTCCTGCATAACGTGGACCGAATGTTCCATCTCCTGCTGGAAGTTAATGACTTCATCAATTTTCTGTTCGACATCATTAGTGCGGGCCCCAAGATCAGATATCTCAGCCTTAAGTCCGGAGATGGCTTTATGGATCTCCGAGTGGAAAGCCTGTTTCAACGATTTCATCTCAGTAAGGATAGAGGAAATGCAATCTTTCATGGAGGGATCTGGAACAGGCGAGTCTTCCTCAGATTCCGAGACAGGGGCAGGAGGGGGGGCGGCTGGTAATTTAGGTGCACTAGTCTTCATCTTAGAAATAAAGGAAGACATTTCCGCAGAAGGTGTAGCTTTCTTGGACTTAGGCATGGTGTGACAGTCCCGGAAATAGAAAAGGTCAAAGGTCAAAACTGAGCAACAGCGTAAATAGTCAGTGATCATCACAGGACGTGTAATGAGAATAAGCATAAGCACGAGACCCCCAGGGTTGCGCCCACAGGCAATCAGCAGCGCATTCCTCTGCTCCAAAGTATCATAGAAGACTGGGGCATAATGCAGGTGTAGTCGTAGGCAATGGCCAGGAGATGGCGCCCCTGGATTGTAGATTGTAATACAGGAAAGCCCAGAGCAGTAGTGAAATATCAGGGAGCCCCAGCAACCTATAATATGATTCAATACTGAGGAGAGGGGGGATCTGAGCAGCTAGAGCCCCTGCAGGGAGAGATGGGGGCACCCTAGTAAGCACAGCTTAATGGAGCAGTCACAGAGGCAGGGGGGGAGAAAAGCTGCCAGCACTTGAGAGAGGCAAGATGGCCGTCGCCAGGGCCTGCAGAGGGTACCTTATCTTCCAGGGGCCGTGGAAGGAGACCTTATTCATCCAGAGGGGGCCCGCGGGTCAGGGGCCATCCAGCAGGGCACAGTAGAGGAGGTCCGAGGGCCGCGGAGCGCCCCGAGAGGTCCCGTCGTAGCCGCACCGGGCACGGAGCTCACGAGTGGGCTGACGCCAAACTCAAGCCCCCGGCGCCGGACCGAAGAGAAGGCCGCAGCGGTAAAAGGGCACGTAGAGCCGCCCGGCCGCGCCGGATCGTCTTGTGGGGCTGACACACCGGGTGATGGTGCCCACAGGGGAGATGACAGGCGCCGGCAAGGCTGCGAGAAATCAATCTGTAGGTCCCCCGTGCAGGAGCTCTGGAGCCGCACGTCCAGCCAGCTCAGGGTCCAGGCCACGCCCCCTCTGTGCGGCATTTTTGTTAGCAGTATATATAGTATTACAGTGCAGCATTTTGGTGACCCAACAGTATATAGTTGTGTACAGTAGGCCATTGCTGTATCTTGCAGCTCTGTGTCACTGAGTGCACGTATCCATTCCATGTCTGTGCAGCATTTTTGTGAGCAGTATATATAGTATTACAGTGCAGCATTTTGGTGACCCAACAGTATATAGTTGTGTACAGTAGGCCATTGCTGTATCTTGCAGCTCTGTGTCACTGATAGCACGTATCCATTCATTGTCTGTGCAGCATTTTTGTGAGCAGTATATATAGTATTACAGTGCAGCATTTTGGTGACCCTACAGTATATAGTTGTGTACAGAAGGCCATTACTGTATCTTGCAGCTCTGTGTCACTGAGTGCACGTATCCATTCCATATCTGTGCGGCATTTTTGTGAGCAGTATATATAGTATTACAGTGCAGCAGTTTGGTGACCCAACAGTATATAGTTGTGTACAGTAGGCCATTACTGTATCTTGCAGCTCTGTGTCACTGAGTGCACGTATCCATTCCATATCTGTGCGGCATTTTTGTGAGCAGTATATATAGTATTACAGTGCAGCATTTTGGTGACCCAACAGTATACATATATAGTACAATACAGTAGGCCATTGCTATTGATATATTACTGGCATATAATTCCACACATTAAAAAATGGAGAACAAAAATGTGGAGGGTAAAATAGGGAAAGATCAAGAACCACTTCCACCTCGTGCTGAAGCTGCTGCCACTAGTCATGGCCGAGATGATGAAATGCCATCAACGTCGTCTGCCAAGGCCGATGCCCAATGTCATAGTAGAGAGCATGTAAAATATAAAAAAACAAAAGTTCAGTAAAATGACCCAAAAAATCAAAATTAAAAGCGTCTGAGGAGAAGCGTAATCTTGCCAATATGCCATTTACGACATGGAGTGGCAAGGAACGGCTGAGGCCCTGGCCTATGTTCATTGCTAGTGGTTCAGCTTCACATGAGGATGGAAGCACTCATCCTCCCGCTAGAAAAAAGAAAAGACTTAAGCTGGCAAAAGCACAGCAAAGAACTGTGCGTTCTTCTAAATCACAAATCCCCAAGGAGAGTGCAATTGTGTCGGCTGCGATGCCTGACCTTCCCAACACTGGACGGGAAGAGGTGGCGCCTTCCACCATTTACACGCCCCCTGCAAGTGCTGGAAGGAGCACCCGCAGTCCAGTTCCTGATAGTCAAATTGAAGATGTCACTGTTGAAGTACACCAGGATGAGGATGTGGGTATTGCTGGCGCTGAGGAGGAAATTGACAAGGAGGATTCTGATGGAGAGGTGGTTTGTTTAAGTCAGGCACCCGGGGAGACACCTGTTGTCCGTGGGACGAATATGGCCATTGACATGCCTGGTCAAATTACTAAAAAAAATCACCTCTTCGGTGTGGAATTATTTTAACAGAAATGCGGACAACAGGTGTCAAGCCGTGTGTTGCCTTTGTCAAGCTGTAATAAGTAGGGGTAAGGACGCTAACCACCTAGGAACATCCTCCCTTATACGTCACCTGGAGCGCATTCATCAGAAGTCATTGACAAGTTCAAAAACTTTGCGTGACAGCGGAAGCAGTCCACTGACAACTAAATCCCTTCCTCTTGTAGCCAAGCTCCTGCAAACAACACCACCAACTCCCTCAGTGTCAATTTCCTCATTAGACAGGAAAACCAATAGTCCTGCAGGCCATGTCACTGGCAAGTCTGACAAGTCCTCTCCTGCCTGGGATTCCTCCGATGCATCCTTGAGTGTAACGCCTACTGCTGCTGGCGCTGTTGTTGTTGCTGCTGGGAGTCGATCGTCATCCCAGAGGGGAAGTCGGAAGACCACTTGTACTACTTCCAGTAAGCAATTGACTGTCCAACAGTCCTTTGCGAGGAAGATGAAATATCACAGCAGTCATCCTGCTGCAAAGCAGATAACTCAGGTCTTGGCAGCTGCGTTGGTGTTAAACGTGTGTCCGGTATCCACCGTTAATTCACAGGGAATTAGAGAATTGTTTGAGGTACTGTGTCCCCGGTACCAAATACCATCTAGGTTCCATTTCTCTAGGCTGGCGATACTGAGAATGTACACAGATGTCAGAAAATGAGTCACCAGTGTCCAAAAAAATGCAGTTGTACTCAATGTCCACTTAACCACGGACATGTGGACAAGTGGAGCAGGGCAGACTCAGGACTATATGTCTGTGACAGCCCACTGGGTAGATGTATTGCCTCCCACAGCAAGAACAGCAGCGGCGGCACCAGTAGCAGCATCTCGCAAACGCCAAATCGTTCCTAGGCAGGCTACGCTTTGTATCACTGCTTTTCATAAGAGGCACACAGCTGACAACCTTTTACGGAAACTGAGGAACATCATCGCAGAATGGCTTACCCCAATTGGACTCTACTGGGGATTTGTGACATCGGACAACGCCACCTATATTGTGCATGCATTACATGTGGGCAAATTCCAGCACGTCCCATGTTTTGCACATACATTGAATTTGGTAATGCAGAATTAAAAAAAAAAATGACAGGGGCGTGCAAGAGATGCTGTCGGTGGCCTGAAGAATTGCGGGCCACTTTCGGCATTCAGCCACCGCGTGCCGAAGACTGGAGCACCAGCAAACACTCCTGAACCTGCCCCGCCATCAGCTGAAGCAAGAGGTGGTAACGAGGTGGAATTCAACCCTCTATATGCTTCAGAGGATGGAGGAGCAGCAAAAGGCCATTCAAGCCTATACATCTACCTACGATATAGGCAAAGGAGGGGGAATGCACCTGACTCAAGCGTAGTGGAGAATGATTTCAACGTTGTGCAAGGTTCTGCAACCCTTTGAACTTGCCACACGTGAAGTCAGTTCAGACACTGCCAGCCTGAGTCAGGTCATTCCCCTCATCAGGCTTTTGCAGAAGAAGCTGGAGAGATTGAAGGAGGAGCTAAAACGGAGCAATTCCGCTAGGCATGTGGGACTTGTGGATGGAGCCCTTAATTTGCTTAACCAGGATTCACGGGTGGTCAATCTGTTGAAATCAGAGCACTACAGTTTGTGCTCGATCCTAGGTTTAAAGCTATGTATCTCTCTTTCTTGCAGACACAAGTCTGCAGATGTTCAAAGACCTGCTGGTGAGACACTTGTCAACTCAAGCAGAACGTGACCCGTCAACAGCTCCTCCTTCACATTCTCCCACAACTGGGGCTGCAAAGAAAAGGCTAAGAATTCCGAGCCCACCCGCTGGCGGTGATGCAGGGCAGTCTCGAGCGATTGCTGACATCTGGTCTGGACTGAAGGACCTGCCAACGATTACTGACATGTCGTCTACTGTCACTGCATATGATTCTGTCACCATTGAAAGACTGGTGGAGGATTATATGAGTGACCGCATCCAAGTAGGCACGTCAGACAGTCCGTACGTATACTGGCAGGAAAAAGAGGCAATTTGGAGACCCTTGCACAAACTGGCTTTATTTTACCTAAGTTGCCCCCCCTCCAGTGTGTACTCCGAAAGAGTGTTTAGTGCAGCCGGTCACCTTGTCAGCAATCGGTGTACGAGGTTACTTCCAGAAAATGTGGAGAAGGTGATGTTCATTGATTGCTTCTTTTTTGGTGGGGGCCCAAACCAACCAGTCATTTCAGCCACAGTCGTGTGGCAGACCCTGTCACTGAAATGATGGGTTTGTTAAAGTGTGCATGTCCTGTTTATACAACATAAGGGTGGGTGGGAGGGCCCAAAGACAATTCCATCTTGCACCTCTTTTTTCTTTAATTTATCTTTGCATCATGTGATGTTTGAGGCCAATTTTTTTTTAAGTGCCATCCTGCCTGACACTGCAGTGCCACTCCTAGATTGGCCAGGTGTTTGTGCCGGCCACTTGGGTCACTTAGCTTAGTCATCCAGCGACCTCGGTGCAAATTTTAGGGCTAAAAATAATATTGTGAGGTGTGAGATGTTCAGAATAGACTGGAAATGAGTGGAAATTATGGTTATTGAGGTTAATAATACTATGGGATCAAAATTACTCCCAAATCCGACAAAAAAATTTCAGGGAGGTTTTGCCAAAACGCGTCCGAATCCAAAACACGGCCGCGGAACCGAATCCAAAACCAAAACACAAAACCCGAAAAATGTCCGGTGCACATCTCTAATACTATCACGTATTTCTTTCACCCATGCAGGCTCTTGGTGTGCCGGCAGCGCCACCACATTACACTTCTGTGTCCCTAAAATGGTTTCATCCGTGGAGGAACTCCCTGCCTCTGACATGTCTTACACACACACACACACACACACACACACACACACACACACACACACACACACACACACACACACACACACACACTGGGACTTATAGGGGACAGACCCACAGTAAAATCTGTCAGAGGGACACAGTTTATGAGCAGCCAGTTCACAACCCCAGCGCCAGTATCTAATGCCTGTGAACACAGAATGCCCACTGACATGCAGCACTTTTTACACAGTAAAACACACTTGTAAAGCACCAAATTCGCTTGTGCCCCCCTTCCTGTTTTGCATCCTGATACTTGTAGTCAGAAGTGAAGGAGGACCAGCGATGTCTCTGCAGCCTGAGGAGAGAGAACATGGCACTGAGCAGTGTGCTGGCTGCCTGAGGAAGAAGCTCCGCCCTTTTTACCTCAGACACTTTTCATAATATTTATACTGGCGGGGGTAGGGCTGTGCCTGGGCATCTTATGTCCCCTTTTTGCCAGTTTATAGAGGTTTTTTTGCCGCCCAGGACGCCCCCCGCACCCTGCAGTGCCTGTGTGTGTGGGCAAAAATGGTGCGCTGCGCTCCCGCCAGCCGCGCTGTACCTCAGCCGTCACTTTTCTTGATAGAAGATCTGTCTTCTTCTACTCACCTGTCTTCTGACTTCTGTGAGGGGGGTGACGGCATGCTGTGGGAGTGAGCATCTAGGCACGGCTAGCATTCAGTTCCCTTCAGGAGCTAATGGTGTCCTGTCATCCAGAAGCAGAGCCATGAAACTCTTCAGGAAGTTGATTCCTACTTCTGCCCCCTCAGTCCCACGCAGCAGGGAGTCTGTTGCCAGCAGTTCTCCCTGAAAATAAAAAAGCTAACATAAGTCTTTTCAGAGAAACTCAGTAGAGCTCCTCAGAGTGCATCCAGTCTGCCTGGGCACATTTCTAAAACTGAGGTCTGGAGGAGGGGCATAGAGGGAGGAGCCAGTTCACACACATTGAAAAGTCTTAAGAGTGCCCATGGCTCCTGCGGAACCGTTTATATCCCATGGTCATGAAGTGGACCCCAGCATCCTCTAGGACGTATGAGAAAATAAGATTTTACTTACCGGTAAATCTATTTCTCGTAGTCCGTAGTGGATGCTGGGGACTCTGTAAGGACCATGGGGATAGACGTTGTCCGCAGGAGACATGGGCACTTTAAGAAAGAATTTAGGTTCTGGTGTGCACTGGCTCCCCCCTCTATGCCCCTCCTCCAGACCTCAGTTAGAGAAACTGTGCCCAGAAGAGCTGACAGTACAAGGAAAGGATTTTGGTAATCCAGGGCAAGATTCATACCAGCCACACCAATCACACCGTATAACATGTGATAACAACCAGTTAACAGTATGACAAATAACAGAGCATCAGGTCAAACCCTGATGCAACCATAACTTAACCCTTATTGAAGCAATAACTATATACAAGTATTGCAGAAGAAGTCCGCACTTGGGACGGGCGCCCAGCATCCACTATGGACTACGAGAAATAGATTTACCGGTAAGTAAAATCTTATTTTCTCTAACGTCCTAGTGGATGCTGGGGACTCCGTAAGGACCATGGGGATTATACCAAAGTTCCCAAACGGGCGGGAGAGTGCGGATGACTCTGCAGGACCGATTGAGCAAACACAAGGTCCTCCTCAGCCAGGGTATCAAACTTGTAGAACTTTGCAAAAGTGTTTGAACCTGACCAAGTAGCCGCTCGGCAAAGCTGTAATGCCGAGACCCCTCGGGCAGCCGCCCAAGAAGAGACCACCTTCCTAGTGGAATGGGCCTTAACTGATTTTGGCAGCGGCAATCCAGTCGCAGAATGAGCCTGCTGAAACGTGTTACAGATCCAGCGAGCAATAGTTTGCTTTGAAGCAGGAGCACCAAGCTTGCATACAGGATAAACAAAGACTCTGTTTTCCTGACCCTAGCCGTTCTGGCCACATAAACCTTCAAAGCCCTGACCACATCAAGTAACTCGGAATCCTCCAAGTCAGTAGTAGCCACAGGCACCACAATAGGTTGGTTTATATGAAAAGATGAAACCACTTTCGGCAGAAATTGTGGACGGGTCCGCAATTCTGCTCTGTCCGCATGGAAAACCAGATAGGGGCTTTTATGTGACAAAGCCGCCAACTCTGACACACGCCTAGCCGAAGCCAATGCTAATAGCATGACCACCTTCCACGTGAGATATTTCAACTCCACCGTTTTGAGTGGTTAAAACCAGTGGGATTTCAGGAAACTCAACACCACGTTAAGATCCCAAGGTGCCACTGGAGGCACGAAAGGGGGCTGAATATGCAGCACTCCCTTTACAAACGTCTGAACTTCAGGTAGAGAAGCCAACTCTTTTTGAAAGAAAATGGATAGGGCCGAAATCTGGACCTTAATGGAACCCAATTTTAGGCCCAAATTCACTCCGGACTGTAGGAAGTGAAGGAAACGGCCCAGCTGGAATTCCTCCGTAGGAGCATTCCTGGCCTCACACCAAGCAACATATTTTCGCCATATACGGTGATAATGTTGAGCTGTCACGTCCTTCCTAGCCTTTATCAGCGTAGGAATGACCTCATCCGGAATGCCTTTCTCTGCTAGGATCCGGTGTTCAACCGCCATGCCGTCTAACGCAGCCGCGGTAAGTCTTGGAACAGACAGGGCCCCTGTTGCAACAAGTCCTGTCTTAGAGGAAGAGGCCACGGGTCCTCTGTGAGCATTTCTTGCAGATCTGGATACCAAGTTATTTGTGGCCAATCTGGAACAATGAGTATTGTTCTCACTCCTCTTTTTCTTATTATCCTCAGCACCTTGGGTATGAGAGGAAGAGGAGGAAATACATAGACCAACTGGAACACCCACGGTGTCACCAGGGCGTCTACAGCTATCGCCTGAGGGTCTCTTGACCTGGCGCAATACCTCTGTAGCTTTTTGTTGAGGCGGGATGCCATCATGTCCACCTGTGGCAGTTCCCACCGACTTGTAATCTGTGCGAAGACTTCCTGATGAAGTCCCCACTCTCCCGGGTGGAGGTCGTGTCTGCTGAGGAAGTCTGCTTCCCAGTTGTCCACTCCCGGGATAAACACTGATGACAGTGCGCTTACGTGATTCTCCGCCCAGCGAAGAAATCTGGTGGCTTCCGCCATCGCCACTCTGCTCCTTGTGCCGCCTTGGCGGTTTACATGAGCCACTGCGGTGATGTTGTCTGACTGAATCAGACCCGGTTGGTCGCGAAGCAGGGTCTCCGCTTGACGTAGGGCATTATATATGGCCCTTAGTTCCAGGATGTTGATGTGAAGGCAAGTCTCTTGACTTGACCACAGACCTTGGAAATTTCTTCCCTGTGTGACTGCACCCCAACCTCGGAGGCTTGCGTCCGTGGTCACCAGGACCCAGTCCTGAATGCCGAATCTGCGGCCCTCGAGAAGGTGAGCGCTCTGTAGCCACCACAGGAGTGACACCCTGGCCCTGGGGGATAGGGTGATTAACCGATGCATCTGAAGATGTGATCCGGACCACTTGTCCAGTAAGTCCCATTGAAAGGTCCTCGCATGGAACCTGCCGAAGGGAATGGCCTCGTATGATGCCACCATCTTTCCCAGGACACGAGTGCAGTGATGCACTGACACCTGTTTTGGTTTTAATAGGTTCCTGACCAGAGTCATGAGTTCCTGAGCTTCCTCCATCGGGAGATAAACCCTTTTCTGGTCTGTGTCTAGAATCATGCCCAGGAAAGGCAGACGAGTCGTAGGAACCAACTGCGACTTTGGAATATTTAGAATCCAGCCGTGTTGCCGTAACACTTCCAGAGAAAGTGCTACGCTGATCAGCAACTGCTCTCTTGATCTCGCTTTTATGAGGAGATTGTCCAAGTATGGGATAATTGTGACTCCTTGCTTCCGCAGGAGTACCATCATTTCCGCCATTACCTTAGTAAATATTCTCGGTGCCGTGGAGAGACCAAACGGCAACGTCTGAAATTGGTAATGACAATCCTGTACCACAAATCTGAGGTACGCCTGATGAGGTAGATAAATGGGGACATGAAGGTATGCATCCTTTATGTCTAGAGACACCATAAAATCCCCCCCTTCCAGGCTTGCGATGACCGCTCTCAGCGATTCCATCTTGAATTTGAACCTTTTCAGGTATATGTTCAGGGATTTTAAATTCAATATAGGTCTGACCGAACCGTCTGGTTTCGGGACTACAAACATGGTCGAATAATAACCCCTTCCTTGTTGAAGGAGGGGAACCTTGACCACCACCTGTTGAAGATACAATTTGTGAATTGCAGTTAACACTATTTCCCTCTCGTGGGGGGAAGCTGGCAGGGCCGATTTGAGGTATCGGTGAGGGGGCATCTCCTCGAATTCTAGCTTGTATCCCTGAGACACAATTTCTATTGCCCAGGGATCCAACTGGGAGTGAACCCACTTGTGGCTGAAATTTCGAAGACGTGCCCCCACCGGGCCTAGCTCCGCCTGTGGAGCCCCAGCGTCACCCGGTGGATTTTGTAGAGGCCGGGGAGGACTTCTGTTCCTGGGAACTAGCTGTGTTGTGCAGCTTCTTTCCTCTGCCCCTGCATCTGGCAAGAAAGGACGCACCTCGGACTTTCTTGTTTTTCTGTGATCGAAAGGACTGCATTTGATAATACGGTGCTCTCTTAGGCTGTGAGGAAACATATGGCAAAAAATTTGACTTTCCAGCAGTAGCTGTGGAGACCAGGTCCGAGAGACCCTCCCCAAACAATTCCTCACCCTTGTAAGGTAAAACCTCCATATGCCTTTTTGAGTCGGCATCACCTTTCCATTGCCGAGCACAGCGTCTATTCCCGGCAGAGAGGACAGGGGGCATGGCTAGCAGCTCTCTCAGCGCTGTTCATGCCCCCATAATGATGAAAATGGTGGCGTGGCATCCGATCGCAGCATTTCCTGCGAGGCCAAGTCCCCTTTCTGATAGGCAAAGTTAGGAGGTATGGATTTATATGTATTTACATCGCTCACAGGGTGGAGATTGAGGGGGCGGAGTTATACAGAGCAGAGTGAGTGATCTGTCTCTGAGGTGAGAGGCGGAGTGATACACCCTGAATGTGATTAGCCCTGTGAGGAGAACTCCTGAGGGAGTAGACAAGCAGAGGGGAGTCTCCCGAGGTAATAGAGCAGTGAGAAGTTAGTGCCACGCCCTGTGTAAACTTACCTCAGGTGGTTGGCACAGTTACTGGCTGGAATGCAAGGCTGAGAGTGACAGCAGCGAACAAAGCAGTCCCTACATTCCTGGAAAGTGGTGGCTGACTGAGGCAAGCTGGGAGGCGGACCCAGGACCTCCAAATAAGGCAAAGGGCAGGACAGCCGCTGACAGGACAGAATACATACCCAGTCAACAGGAGAGGTAAAAACCAAACCTGTGTACACTACACCTCTGTATATATTGATGGAGACTGGCCCTAGAAAGTGTTAAGGTCCATACACACTAACGATAAAATGAGCGACGTCGCTCATTTTCCCCCTCCTTGAGCGACGTCGCTCATTTTATCGTTAAGTGTGTATGCCGCCAGCGACGACCGATGCGCGGCCCCGCGGGTAGGCAACGATCGTCGCTGTCGGTAGGGCATGCATGAAGGATGTGGACTGTCGTCCACGACCTTCATGCAGGGCTGGCGGGGGCGTGACGTCACTGAGCGATATGAGCGGTCTTATCGCTCAGTGCGTACAGGCGGCCGCCGACCGGCCGGCCCGGGAGGGGGAAACGTTAGACGATGTCGTTCACAGAGCGACATCGTCTAATGTGTATGGGCCTTTACAAGTAATAAACCTACTCCGAATTAGTGTCCTTTCCTGTGTAGCCCTGAACTGTAAATATTGACTGCAGTATAGGGGATTGCTGCAGCAGCTCAAGAAGATGTCCTCAGTGCAGAGCCGCCATTTAAGTTAGACTACATAAAAGGAATAATTTCAAGTTTAAAGCCTGCAGCATCTTGTGCTCTACAAAGAAACACTTAGGGGGATATTTATTACCTGCACCGACTGCGGGTGTAAAACAGTGACGTGCGGTTGGGTGTGGCAGGTGAGGCAGAGCCTTTCCTGTCATACTTTCGTTTGTACCAGAGTTTTGATTGTATAAAGTATATGAAAAATACAAAGAATATGTTTGAAATATCTTCTTTGCATTATTCTAATCATTTTTATAGCCAAAACTCGGGAGTAAAAAGTCTATGGCAGGTGAGGCAGTGCCTCACCTGCTTATCTTTTACACACATCTCTGATCCGGACCACTTGTCCAGTAAGTCCCATTGAAAGGTCCTCGCATGGAACCTGCCGAAGGGAATGGCCTCGTATGATGCCTCCATCTTTCCCAGGACACGAGTGCAGTGATGCACTGACACCTGTTTTGGTTTTAATAGGTTCCTGACCAGAGTCATGAGTTCCTGAGCTTTCTCCATCGGGAGATAAACCCTTTTCTGGTCTGTGTCTAGAATCATGCCCAGGAAAGGCAGACGAGTCGTAGGAACCAACTGCGACTTTGGAATATTTAGAATCCAGCCGTGTTGCCGTAACACTTCCAGAGAAAGTGCTACGCTGATCAGCAACTGCTCTCTTGATCTCGCTTTTATGAGGAGATTGTCCAAGTATGGGATAATTGTGACTCCTTGCTTCCGCAGGAGTACCATCATTTCCGCCATTACCTTGGTAAATATTCTCGGTGCCGTGGAGAGACCAAACGGCAACGTCTGAAATTGGTAATGACAATCCTGTACAACAAATCTGAGGTACGCCTGATGAGGTAGATAAATGGGGACATGAAGGTATGCATCCTTTATGTCTAGAGACACCATAAAATCCCCCCCTTCCAGGCTTGCGATGACCGCTCTCAGCGATTCCATCTTGAATTTGAACCTTTTCAGGTATATGTTCAGGGATTTTAAATTCAATATAGGTCTGACCGAACCGTCTGGTTTCGGGACTACAAACATGGTCGAATAATAACCCCTTCCTTGTTGAAGGAGGGGAACCTTGACCACCACCTGTTGAAGATACAATTTGTGAATTGCAGTTAACACTATTTCCCTCTCGTGGGGGGAAGCTGGCAGGGCCGATTTGAGGTATCGGTGAGGGGGCATCTCCTCGAATTCTAGCTTGTATCCCTGAGACACAATTTCTATTGCCCAGGGATCCAACTGGGAGTGAACCCACTTGTGGCTGAAATTTCGAAGACGTGCCCCCACCGGGCCTAGCTCCGCCTGTGGAGCCCCAGCGTCACCCGGTGGATTTTGTAGAGGCCGGGGAGGACTTCTGTTCCTGGGAACTAGCTGTGTTGTGCAGCTTCTTTCCTCTGCCCCTGCCTCTGGCAAGAAAGGACGCACCTCGGACTTTCTTGTTTTTCTGTGATCGAAAGGACTGCATTTGATAATACGGTGCTCTCTTAGGCTGTGAGGAAACATATGGCAAAAAATTTGACTTTCCAGCAGTAGCTGTGGAGACCAGGTCCGAGAGACCCTCCCCAAACAATTCCTCACCCTTGTAAGGTAAAACCTCCATATGCCTTTTTGAGTCGGCATCACCTTTCCATTGCCGAGTCCACAGGACCCTTCTGGCAGAAATTGACATAGCATTTATTCTAGAATCCAGTAGACTAATGTCTCTTTGAGCATCTCTCATATATAGGACAGCGTCTTTAATATGCCCCAAGGTCAACAATATAGTATCCTTGTCTAAGGTATCAATTTCCTCAGACACGGTATCCGTCCATGCTGCTACCGCACTACACACCCAGGCCGACGCGATCACCGGCCTCAGTAAGGTACCTGAATGTGTATAAATGGACTTCAGGGTAACCTCCTGTTTGCGATCCGCAGCATCTTTGAGGGTAGCCGTATCCTGTGACGGCAGGGCTACCTTCTTGGATAAGCGTGTTAAAGCTTTGTCCACCTTAGGGGAGGATTCCCAGCGTAACCTGTCCGTTGGCGGGAAAGGATACGCCATAAGAATGCTTTTGGAAATCTGCAGTTTTTTATCTGGAGATTCACAAGCCTTTTCACATAACTCATTTAGCTCATGTGAGGGGGGAAAGGTTACCTCCGGCTTCTTTTCCCCATACATATGTACCCTCTTGTCAGGGACTGGGATTTCCTCTGTGATGTGCAACACATCCTTAATTGTTATAATCATATAACGGATGGATTTAGCCAATTTTGGCTGTAACTTTGCATCATCGTAGTCGACACTGGAGTCAGAATCCATGTCGGTATCTGTGTCAACAATTTTGGATAGTGGGCGCTTCTGAGACCCTGACGGCCTCTGCGACATAGGATCAGGCACGGGTTGGGACCCTGACTGTCCTGAGGCTTCAGCTTTTTCTAACCTTTTATGCAAGGAATTAACATTATCATGTAAAACCTTCCACATATCCATCCAATCAGGTGTCGGCACCGTCGGCGGAGACACCACATTCATTTGCTCCCGCTCTGCTTCCACATAGCCTTCCTCATCAGACATGTCGACACAAGCGTACCGACACACCACACACACAGGGAATGCCCTTTTTGAAGACAGTTCCCCCACAAGGCCCTTAGGAGAGACAGAGAGAGAGTATGCCAGCACACACCCCAGCGCTATAAACCCAGGAATAACACAGTAACTTAATGTTAACCCAGTATCTGCTGTTTATATATTGTCTTTTGCGCCTAATTATGTGCCCCCCCCTCTCTTTTTACCCTCTTCTACCGTGTATCTGCAGGGGAGAGCCTGGGGAGCTTCCTCTCAGCGGAGCTGTGGAGAAAAAATGGCGCTGGTGAGTGCTGAGGAAGAAGCTCCGCCCCCTCGGCGGTGGGCTTCTGTCCCGCTTAAATATGCAATTTTTGGCGGGGGCTCATACATATATACAGTGCCCAGCTGTATATATGTTCAACTTTTGCCAAAAGAGGTCCCAAATGCTGCCCAGGGCGCCCCCCCCCTGCGCCCTGCACCCTTACAGTGACCGGAGTATGTGAGGTGTGTGGTAGCAATGGCGCACAGCTGCAGTGCTGTGCGTTACCTCAGTGAAAAACGGAGTCTTCTGCCTCCTGTGAAGTCTTCTTTGCTTCTCATACTCACCCGGCTTCTGTCTTCCGGCTCTGCGAGGGGGACGGAGGCGCGGCTCTGGGAACGGACGGTGAGGGTGAGATCCTGCGTACGATCCCTCTGGAGCTAATGGTGTCCAGTAGCCTGAAGCAGGACCTAGCTTCAGAGAGTAGGGCTGCTTCTCTCCCCTCAGTCCCACGATGCAGGGAGTCTGTTGCCAGCAGAGCTCCCTGAAAATAAAAAACCTAACAAAATACTTTCTCTCAGCAAACTCAGGAGAGCTCACTGAAAAGCACCCAGCTCGTCTGGGCACAGTATCAAACTGAGGTCTGGAGGAGGGGCATAGAGGGAGGAGCCAGTGCACACCAGAACCTAAATTCTTTCTTAAAGTGCCCATGTCTCCTGCGGAGCCCGTCTATCCCCATGGTCCTTACGGAGTCCCCAGCATCCACTAGGGCGTTAGAGAAATATTAATAAATAGGCCCCTAAATCAAAGCTATCACTCCTAACAATTGTGACACCCCATTAAGATAAATGTACCCCCTGCTGGAGTGATGTATATATAAATATATATTGAAGTTCATGTGGACACATTATAATTAAATATGTTTAGATTTACATATCTCCCAACTGTCCCGATTTTGTCAGGACAGTCCCATTATTCATGGTCTGTCCCATTACTGTCCCACCCACTGTCCGCAGTGTCCCATGGTGGCGGGGGCAGTTGGGAGATCCCCCCTGTCACTTGCTGCTCTGAGCAGAGCAGCGGTGAATAGATACTGTGCGCATGCGCACAGCGTCTATTCCCGGCAGAGAGGGACAGGGGGCATGGCCAGCAGCTCTCTCAGCGCTGTTCATGCCCCCATAATGATGAAAATGGTGGCGTGGCATCCGATCGCAGCATTTCCTGCGAGGCCAAGTCCCCTTTCTGATAGGCAAAGTTAGGAGGTATGGATTTATATGTATTTACATCGCTCACAGGGTGGAGATTGAGGGGGCGGAGTTATACAGAGCAGAGTGCGTGATCTGTCTCTGAGGTGAGAGGCGGAGTGATACACCCTGAATGTGATTAGCCCTGTGAGGAGAACTCCTGAGGGAGTAGACAAGCAGAGGGGAGTCTCCTGAGGTAATAGAGCAGTGAGATGTTAGTGCCACGCCCTGTGTAAACTTACCTCAGGTGGTTGGCACAGTTACTGGCTGGAGAGGGACAGCAGCGAACAAAGCAGTCCCTACATTCCTGGAAAGTGGTGGCTGACTGAGGCAAGCTGGGAGGCGGACCCAGGACCTCCAAATAAGGCAAAGGGCAGGACAGCCGCTGACAGGACAGAATACATACCCAGTCAACAGGAGAGGTAAAAACCAAACCTGTGTACAGGAGTACACTACACCTCTGTATATATTGATGGAGACTGGCCCTAGAAAGTGTTAAGGTCCATACACACTAACGATAAAATGAGCGACGTCGCTCATTTCTCTAACGTCCTAAGTGGATGCTGGGGACTCCGTAAGGACCATGGGGAATAGCGGCTCCGCAGGAGACTGGGCACAAAAGTAAAAGCTTTAGGACTACCTGGTGTGCACTGGCTCCTCCCCCTATGACCCTCCTCCAAGCCTCAGTTAGATTTTTGTGCCCGAACGAGAAGGGTGCACACTAGGTGGCTCTCCTGAGCTGCTTAGTGAAAAGTTTAGTTTTAGGTTTTTTATTTTCAGTGAGACCTGCTGGCAACAGGCTCACTGCATCGAGGGACTAAGGGGAGAAGAAGCGAACTCACCTGAGTGGATTGGGCTTCTTAGGCTACTGGACATTAGCTCCAGAGGGACGATCACAGGCCCAGCCATGGATGGGTCCCAGAGCCGCGCCGCCGGCCCCCTTACAGAGCCAGAAGACAGAAGAGGTCCGGAAAATCGGCGGCAGAAGACGTCCTGTCTTCAACAAGGTAGCGCACAGCACCGCAGCTGTGCGCCATTGCTCTCAGCACACTTCACACTCCGGTCACTGAGGGTGCAGGGCGCTGGGGGGGGGGCGCCCTGAGAAGCAATAAAACACCTTGGATGGCAAAAAATGCATCACATATAGCTCCTGGGCTATATGGATGAATTTAACCCCTGCCAAAATACATAGAAAAACGGGAGATAAGGCCGCCGATAAGGGGGCGGAGCCTATCTCCTCAGCACACTGGCGCCATTTTCCCTCGCAGCTCCGTTGGAGGGAAGCTCCCTGGCTCTCCCCTGCAGTCACTACACTACAGAAAGGGTTAAAAAAGAGAGGGGGGGGGGCACTAATTACGCGCAGTATTAAAGATACAGCAGCTATAAAGGGAAAAACACTTATATAAGGTTATCCCTGTATATATATAGCGCTCTGGTGTGTGCTGGCAAACTCTCCCTCTGTCTCCCCAAAGGGCTAGTGGGGTCCTGTCCTCTATCAGAGCATTCCCGGTGTGTGTGCTGTATGTCGGTACGTTTGTGTCGACATGTATGAGGAGAAAAATGATGTGGAGACGGAGCAGATTGCCTGTAATAGTGATGTCACCCCCTAGGGGGTCGACACCTGAGTGGATGAACTGTTGGAAGGAATTACGTAACAGTGTCAGCTCTGTATAAAATACAGTGGTTGACATGAGACAGCCGGCTACTCAGCTTGTGCCTGTCCAGACGTCTCATAGGCCGTCAGGGGCTCTAAAGCGGCCGTTACCTCAGATGGCAGTTATAGACGCCGACACGGATACTGACTCCAGTGTTGACGGTGAAGAGACAAATGTGACTTCCAGTAGGGCCACACGTTACATGATTGAGGCAATGAAAAATGTTTTACACATTTCTGATAATACGAGTACCACCAAAAAGGGGTATTATGTTCGGTGAGGAAAAACTACCTGTAGTTTTCCTGAATCTGAGAAATTAAATGAGGTGTGTGATGATGCGTGGTTTTCCCCCGATAACAACTGATAATTTCTAAAATGTTATTGGCATTATATCCTTTCCCGCCAGAGGTTAGGGTGCGTTGGGAAACACCCCCTAGGGTGGATAAAGCGCTCACACGCTTGTAAGAACAAGGGCTCTACCCTCTCCTGAGATGGCCGCCCTTAAGGATCCTGCTGATAGAAAGCAGGAGGGCATCCTAAAAGGTATTTACACACATACTGGTGTTATACTGCGACCAGCAATCGCCTCAGCCTGGATGTGCAGTGCTGGGTTGGCGTGGTCGGATTCCCTGACTGAAAATATTGATATTAGAAGGACACAAATGAGAGAACGACCATAAAGTGGTCGTTGACCCAAAGAAGGCTTACTTGGTGGCGCACTCTTTTAAATATATATGAGAAAATTTATAAAATTAAAACTTAACATTTATTACAATTAATTAATATAAAGGTCAATAAGATATACAATCAAGAATAGGTTAATCAAAATTGGTCATATTAATGACTCTAAATCATAAAATGGCTTTTACGTGGTATATATTTCTATCTATAATGTATCCTGTGAATAAATAAAATTTCACAGTGGATAAATTTATGATATAACCACGTATCTGCTAATGTAACAAAAAACACAATTTATGAACAATTTATGAATTTGTAAAAATTATTTGAATGATATGAACAATTAATCATCAAATAATTATAAAGATGTGAAACAAAAGGTGAAAATATTAATGTAATAATTCATTAATCCGGGTAGCCAAAAAATTGTTAAAGAGATTTCTCTCAATAAATAATGAATCTCATTCTGAAGGCATATACCCAATAAGCGGTAACTAATAAGGCTGCTATGAAGTTTCCCTTCTGTTGAGAGGCAGTAATGATCCTCCCAAAGGAACGGATTGGTATAGATGCACACTTGGAATCTATGTGGTAATTAGAATCACTAATTGGTGCATCACGGAATTGGTAATGATCTGGATCATGAATTCATACTCGTATATATGTCCCTTTTTTTCCAGGCATTCAATAGTTGATATAATGAAGGACATAGAACGAAATAGTCCACTATCGATATTTTTGCACATGGGAATCAGTTCATAATATACATGGCATCATGATCATAGTCCCATCATTATTCTATCAACCATTATGACATGATATACAGACAAGAACCATCAGGTCGACAGTTGCCTAATTTTCAGTGCCCACATAAAACAGTTTTAAGCATGAAACGATAATAATAATATATCGTCTATCAATGTAGTATGTAAAATTCAATAAATTATAAATCTATGTGGGTCATCTGTGTCAAAAAACGGTAAGATAGAGAGACAGCACTGCCCGACAGTAACAGACTGATTCCCCTTTCTGCTGTCGTCTCATGTGCAAAAAGATGCAGTGAATGAGAACGATGAGAGTTCGGGGTATATCTGATGCCGGGATAGAAGAAAGAAGTGCGAGTTGCTTCTGCTGTCCCGAAAGAGAGCCCCTGCTTCCCTGTTATGTCGCCACAGTGCAGGGAACGCAAGGGAACTATTCTGGATGAGAGAGCCGCTCTGAAATAAGGAGACACATATAATCTACCGTTCCTGTGTTTGCAGACAGTAAATAGAAACCGCTCGTGTGACCAGACGCCGGGTCGGGCTGAAGATTCCACGCCCCCGGAAACCGTGTACGTCTGGTATGCCGATGACGTACGTTTCACTAAAGCTTGTTCACATCGGTATTGCACAGACCTGTGAAACCGGCCTATACATATAGCAGTCTCAGTGATTAGGGCGTGATTAATCAATTTAAACACAATTAATGTAGTTAAAAAAGCAGTATGCAAATAATGTGAATAATAATTGCATCTATCACAAATAAATTCTTACTTTTACCAAGAGAGACTTTTTCCAGGGTGCGAGAAATACATTTGTTCTCATATTATCCCTTAAGTGAATGGTAGACCAGTAATTAGGAACACACTTTAAATTGATAAACTATGTTCATCATTACCTGATAACGAGTTAAGTAATTTCAGAGCTTTAATTCCGTGTGAGACCATTGCTTCAAAAAGAGCTGATATAAATAATACCTATTAGTAAAATAATTTACAGTATTACATCAATTTTTATGGTTGCTAAAACCAATTACAGATCAAGGGATAACAGTTACATCAATCAATTATCTTTCACCCGAAAAAGACCCCCTTTCCCCCCCAACTAGAAGCAACATATTAAATCTCCTCTCATTCTAAAAAATCATCAGCAGACCAATAATAGGAAAATACCGTTATAATTGGTGAATTCTGTTCACCATTTATCTATGATAACAAGTTGATCACATTCGATACTTTATTTCTAGCTGAGACCTTTGCTACCATGGATTTAATATCTACAATGTTTCATTAGCGAGATATCTGACAGTGTTATATTTATTTAAAGTATAATTATTACTCTCCCTCGCACAGTTCACAAGCCCTGGGTGAAGATTGAAAAGACATTGTACAATATATGTGCGCATAGTGTACTTCTATTGGAGACATTCGTCCTGGCTATGGCTAGATACTAATTTCTCATATCATGTCCAGTACAATTTGCGGACCTGATAGGTTATTTTAAATATGATTATGAGTATCCCTCACATAGTTCACGGACCCCAGGAAAAGGCTGAAAAGACACTGTAAAATATATATGCATGATGTGCTTCTATTAGAGACATATATCCATGGCTAACTAGTGACTTCTGTTGTGACCAATACAATTTACGGACCCAATAAATAACTTAGAAATAACTATTTTAATTGGTGAATTCTGTTCACCATTAATCCAGGATAACAGGTTAATCACATTCGATACTTAGTTTCTAACTGAGACCTTTGTTACCAGATAATTGATATCAATGATATTCATTTAGCGAGATACCTAACAGTGTTACATTTATTTAGAATATAGTTATTACTGTCCCTCGCACAGTTCACAGACCCTGGGTGAAGGTTGAAAGGATATTATAAAATATAGATGCACGTAGTATACTTCTATTGGAGACATTCATCCTGGATATGGCTAAATACCAATTTCTCATGCCATGTCCAGTACCATTTGCAGACCTAATAGGTTTAATATAAATATAATTATTAGTATCCCACACATAATTCACGGACCCTAAGTAGAGGCTGAAAAGACATTGTAGAATATATATGCATGTTGTACTTCTATTGGAAACATATATCCATGCCTAAATAGTAACTTATTAGGTCATGTCCAATATAGTTTGCAGACCCTAAAATAACATTTTCCAATGCAGTTGCGATAAATGGTAAATATTTTTAACACTTTAGTGTTATTAGGCCACTGTAGATGTTTGTAATTTCACCATTAGTGAGTGAAATATTGCTTTCGATTTTATCAGAAGTATTTGCGGGCCAAAGATTTTAGAAATGAGGGAAACATTAATAATAGCAAGCATTAAAGCTCAAAAAATTGAAATTCAAGGAGTAGGGCAAAAGAGGAAAGGGAAAAGGAAAAGAAGTAATGTAGAGAGATAATGTAGAAAGATGATACTATATTATTAGAGCTGGATCGTAATTAGATTGACAAAGTGGGGTACATATATTCTCCAGTGGGATACAGCCATATTTTTACATTGATAGTATGACATATAGATCCCTCAAAACCATCCTGAAAAATTGCTGAGACAATCTAGAATACGTCAAGTGGGTAAGAAGACACTATAATTGATGTTCTCATTTAGGCCCGCAGGGGCCATAGTGTTCAGTTTAAAAATCCATCCACTTTCCAATTTCTGTAATTCTTTATCAGAGTCTCCACCTCTGATACCCATTTTCAGTTTGTCAAGGCAAAAGAATTTCAAATCACTGGGAGATTTTGAATGTTGGAAGTAAAAATGTCTGGCAACTGATGTAATTTGCCTAAATCTTGCTAAATCAGATTCCACATTTTTTATATTGCCCATGTGTTCCATTATTCTCACCTTCACCATTCTTGTGGTCATGCCCACATACAGCATCTTGCATGGGCACTGGATACAGTAGATCACTTTTGATGACTGGCAATTTGTGAACTCCTTGATCTCTACATCATTGCCATATCTATCCTTAATTTTAGGATTCGTATCCACATGATCACAAGCCTTACATTTCCTGCAGGGATATGTTCCTGTTAGGGTTGGTGTCCGTCTTGAAGTACGACAGAAATGGCTTCTCACCAATCTGTCCCTTAAGTTGGGTGATCTCTTCCAGCTCATGGATACAGAAGCATCCAAATTGGATGCAAGATCGGGGTCATTCAGGAGTATCGGCCAATGTCTATTAATGGTATTTTTAATTTCCCGCCATTCCTGGCAGAAATTACCGACAAATCTCACTTTAGGTTTGCCACCCTCCTTTAATTTCTTCATTCTCTTACTTTCCTGAAAAATGAGAGAATGAAGAAATTAAAGGAGGGTGGCAAACCTAAAGTGAGATTTGTCGGTAATTTCTGCCAGGAATGGCGGGAAATTAAAAATACCATTAATAGACATTGGCCGATACTCCTGAATGACCCCGATCTTGCATCCAATTTGGATGCTTCTGTATCCATGAGCTGGAAGAGATCACCCAACTTAAGGGACAGATTGGTGAGAAGCCATTTCTGTCGTACTTCAAGACGGACACCAACCCTAACAGGAACATATCCCTGCAGGAAATGTAAGGCTTGTGATCATGTGGATACGAATCCTAAAATTAAGGATAGATATGGCAATGATGTAGAGATCAAGGAGTTCACAAATTGCCAGTCATCAAAAGTGATCTACTGTATCCAGTGCCCATGCAAGATGCTGTATGTGGGCATGACCACAAGAATGGTGAAGGTGAGAATAATGGAACACATGGGCAATATAAAAAATGTGGAATCTGATTTAGCAAGATTTAGGCAAATTACATCAGTTGCCAGACATTTTTACTTCCAACATTCAAAATCTCCCAGTGATTTGAAATTCTTTTGCCTTGACAAACTGAAAATGGGTATCAGAGGTGGAGACTCTGATAAAGAATTACAGAAATTGGAAAGTGGATGGATTTTTAAACTGAACACTATGGCCCCTGCGGGCCTAAATGAGAACATCAATTATAGTGTCTTCTTACCCACTTGACGTATTCTAGATTGTCTCAGCAATTTTTCAGGATGGTTTTGAGGGATCTATATGTCATACTATCAATGTAAAAATATGGCTGTATCCCACTGGAGAATATATGTACCCCACTTTGTCAATCTAATTACGATCCAGCTCTAATAATATAGTATCATCTTTCTACATTATCTCTCTACATTACTTCTTTTCCTTTTCCCTTTCCTCTTTTGCCCTACTCCTTGAATTTCAATTTTTTGAGCTTTAATGCTTGCTATTATTAATGTTTCCCTCATTTCTAAAATCTTTGGCCCGCAAATACTTCTGATAAAATCGAAAGCAATATTTCACTCACTAATGGTGAAATTACAAACATCTACAGTGGCCTAATAACACTAAAGTGTTAAAAATATTTACCATTTATCGCAACTGCATTGGAAAATGTTATTTTAGGGTCTGCAAACTATATTGGACATGACCTAATAAGTTACTATTTAGGCATGGATATATGTTTCCAATAGAAGTACAACATGCATATATATTCTACAATGTCTTTTCAGCCTCTACTTAGGGTCCGTGAATTATGTGTGGGATACTAATAATTATATTTATATTAAACCTATTAGGTCTGCAAATGGTACTGGACATGGCATGAGAAATTGGTATTTAGCCATATCCAGGATGAATGTCTCCAATAGAAGTATACTACGTGCATCTATATTTTATAATATCCTTTCAACCTTCACCCAGGGTCTGTGAACTGTGCGAGGGACAGTAATAACTATATTCTAAATAAATGTAACACTGTTAGGTATCTCGCTAAATGAATATCATTGATATCAATTATCTGGTAACAAAGGTCTCAGTTAGAAACTAAGTATCGAATGTGATTAACCTGTTATCCTGGATTAATGGTGAACAGAATTCACCAATTAAAATAGTTATTTCTAAGTTATTTATTGGGTCCGTAAATTGTATTGGTCACAACAGAAGTCAC